>NW_028294894.1:0-126322 GCF_964341445.2 Mesoplodon mirus | reverse complement strand
TGTGAGATGATATCTCATTGTAGTTTTGATTTGCATTTCTCTAATGAGTAAAGATGTTGAGCATCCTTTCATGTGTTTGTTGGCAGTCTGTATATCTTCTGTGGAGAAATGTCTATTTAGGTCTTCTGCCCATTTTTGGATTGGGTTGTTTGTTTTTTTGTTATTGAGCTGCATGAGCTGCTTATAAATTGTGGAGATTAATCCTTTGTCAGTTGCTTCATTTGCAAATATTTTCTCCCATTCTGAGGGTTGTCTTTTGGTCTTGTTTATGGTTTCCTTTGCTGTGCCAAAGCTTTGAAGTTTCATTAGGTCCCATGTGTTTATTTTTGTCTTTATTTCCATTTCTCTAGGAGGTGGGTCAAAAAGGATCTTGCTGTGATTTATGTCATAGAGTGTTCTGCCTATGTTTTCCTCTAAGAGTTTGATAGTGTCTGGCCTTACATTTAGGTCTTTAATCCATTCTGAGCTTATTTTTGTGTATGGTGTTAGGGAGTGATCTAATCTCATACTTTTACATGTCCCTGTCCAGTTTTCCCAGCACCACTTATTGAAGAGACTGTCCTTTCTCCACTGTACATTCCTGGCTCCTTTATCAAAGATAAGGTGACCATATGTCCGTGGGTTTATCTCTGGGCTTTCTATCCTGTCCCATTGATCTATCCTTCTGTTTTTGTGCCAGTACCATACTGTCTTGATTACTGTAGCTTTGTAGTATAGTCTGAAGTCAGGGAGCCTGAGTCCTCCAGCTCCATTTTTCGTTCTCAAGATTGCTTTGGCTATTCGGGGTCTTTTGTGTTTCCATACAAATTGTGAAATTTTTTGTTCTAGTTCTGTGAAAAATGCCAGTGGTAGTTTGATAGGGATTGCATTGAATCTGTAGATTGCTTTGGGTAGTAGAGTCATTTTCACAATGTCGATTCTTCCAATCCAAGAACATGGTACATCTCTCCATCTATTTGTATCATCTTTAATTTCTTTCATCAGTGTCTTATAATTTTCTGCATACAGGTCTTTTGTCTCCTTAGGTAGGTTTATTCCTAGATATTTTATTCTTTTTGTTGCGATGGTAAATGGGAGTGTTTCCTTGATTTCACTTTCAGATTTTTCATCATTAGTATATAGGAATGCCAGAGATTTCTGTGCATTAATTTTGTATCCTGCAACTTTACCAACTTCATTGATGAGCTCTAGTAGTTTTCTGGTAGCATCTTTAGGATTCTCTATGTATAGTATCATGTCATCTGCAAACAGTGACAGCTTTACTTCTTCTTTTCCGATTTGGATTCCTTTTATTTCCTTTTCTTCTCTGATTGCTGTGGCTAAACCTTCCAAAACTATGTTGACTAAGAGTGGTGAGAGTGGGCAAGCTTGTCTTGTTCCTGATCTTAGTGGAAATGGTTTCAGTTTTTCACCATTGAGGACGATGCTGGCTGTGGGTTTGTCATATATGGCCTTTATTATGTTGAGGAAAGTTCCCTCTATGCCTACTTTCTGCAGGGTTTTTATCCTAAATGGGTGTTGAATTTTGTCGAAAGCTTTCTCTGCACCTATTGAGATGATCGTATGGTTTTTCTCCTTCAATTTGTTAATATGGTGTATCACGTTGATTGATTTGCGTATATTGAAGAATCCTTGCATTCCTGGAATAAACCCCACTTGATCATGGTGTATGATCCTTTTAATGTGCTGTTGGATTCTGTTTGCTAGTATTTTGTTGAGGATTTTTGCATCTATGTTCATCAGTGATATTGGCCTGTAGTTTTCTTTCTTTGTGACATCCTTGTCTGGTTTTGGTATCAAGGTGACGGTGGCCTCGTAGAATGAGTTTGGGAGTGTTCCTCCCTCTGCTCTATTTTGGAAGAGTTTGAGAAGGATAGGTGTTAGCTCTTCTCTAAATGCTTGATAGAATTCGCCTGTGAAGCCATCTGGTCCTGGGCTTTTTTGTTTGTTGGAAGATTTTTTATCACAGTTTCAATTTCAGTGCTTGTGATTGGTCTGTTCATATTTTCTATTTCTTCCTGATTCAGTCTTGGCAGGTTGTGCATTTCTAAGAGTTTGTCCATTTCTTCCAGGTTGTCCATTTTATTGGCATAGAGTTGCTTATAGTCATCTCTCATGATCTTTTGTATTTCTGCAGTGTCAGCTGTTACTTCTCCTTTTTCATTTCTAATTCTATTGATTTGAGTCTTCTCCCTTTTTTTCTTGATGAGTCTGGCTAATGGTTTATCAATTTTGTTTACCTTCTCAAAGAACCAGCTTTTAGTTTTATTGATCTTTGCTATCGTTTCCTTCATTTCTTTTTCAGTTATTTCTGATCTGATTTCTATGATTTCTCTCCTTCTGCTAACTTTGGGATGTTTTTGTTCTTCTTTCTCTAATTGCGTTAGGTGCAAGGTTAGGTTGTTTATTCGAGATGTTTCCTGTTTCTTAAGGTGGGATTGTATTGCTATAAACTTCCCTCTTAGAACTGCTTTTGCTGCATCCCATAGGTTTTGGGTCGTCGTGTCTCCATTGTCATTTGTTTCTAGGTATTTTTAAATTTCCTCTTTGATTTCTTCAGTGATCACTTCGTTATTAAGTAGTGTATTGTTTAGCCTCCATGTGTTTGTATTTTTTACAGCTCTTTTCCTGTGATTGACATCTAGTCTCATAGCATTGTGGTCGGAAAAGATACTTGATACAATTTCAATTTTCTTAAATTTACCAAGGCTTGATTTGTGACCCAAGATATGATCTATCCTGGAGAATGTTCCATGAGCACTTGAGAAAAATGTGTATTCTGTTGTTTTTGGATGGAATGTCCTATAAATATCAATTAAGTCCATCTTGTTTAATGTATCATTTAAAGCTTGTGTTTCCTTATTTATTTTCATTTTGGATGATCTGTCCATTGGTGAAAGTGGGGTGTTAAAGTCCCCTACTATGAGTGTGTTACTGTCGATGTCTCCTTTTATGGCTGTTAGTATTTGCCTTATGTATTGAGGTGCTCCTATGTTGGGTGCATAAATATTTACAATTGTTATATCTTCTTCTTGGATCGATCCCTTGATCATTATGTAGTGTCCTTCTTTGTCTCTTGTAGTAGTCTTTATTTTAAAGTCTATTTTGTCTGATATGAGAATTGCTACTCCAGCTTTCTTTTGGTTTCTATTTGCATGGAATATCTTTTTCCATCCCCTTACTTTCAGTCTGTATGTGTCTCTAGGTCTGAAGTGGGTCTCTTGTAGGCAGCATATATATGGGTCTTGTTTTTGTATCCATTCAGCCAATCTGTGTCTTTTGGTGGGAGCATTTAGTCCATTTCCCTTTAAGGTAATTATCGATATGTATGTTGCTATTCCCATTTTCTTAATTGTTTTGGGTTCGTTATTGTAGGTCTTTTCCTTCTGTTGTGTTTCTTGCCTAGAGAAGTTCCTTTAGCATTTGTTGTAAAGCTGGTTTGGTGGTGCTGAACTCTCTCAGCTTTTGCTTGTCTGTAAACGTTTTAATTTCTCCATCCAATCTGAATGAGATCCTTGCTGGGTAGGGTAATCTTGGTTGCAGGTTTTTCTCCTTCATCACTTTAATTATGTCCTGCCACTCCGTTCTGGCTTGTAGAGTTTCTGCTGAGAGATCAGCTGTTATCCTGATGGGGATTCCCTTGTGTGTTATTTGTTGTTTTTGCCTTGCTGCTTTTCATATGATTTCTTTGTGTTTAATTTTTGACAGTTTGATTAATATGTGTCTTGGCGTATTTCTCCTTGGATTTATTCTGTATGGGACTCTCTGTGCCTCCTGGACTTGATTAACTATTTCCTTTCCCATATTAGGGAAGTTTTCAACTAGAATCTCTTCAAATATTTTCTCAGTCCCTTTCTTTTTCTCTTCTTCTTCTGGAACCCCTATAATTCGAATGTTGGTGCGTCTAATGTTGTCCCAGAGGTCTCTGAGACTGTCCTCTGTTCTTTTCATTCTTTTTTCTTTATTTTGCTCTGCAGCAGTTATTTCCACTATTTTATCTTCCACCTCACTTATCCGTTCTTCTGCCTCAGTTATTCTGCTATTGATCCCATCTAGAGTATTTTTCATTTCACTTATTGTGTTTTTAATCGATGCTTGATTCATCTTTAGTTCTTCTAGGTCCTTGTTAACTGTTTCTTGCATTTTGTCTATTCTATTTCCAAGATTTTGGATCTTGGAAATAGAATCTTGGATCATCTTTACCATCATTATTGTGAATTCTTTTTCAGGTAGACTGCCTATTACCTCTTCATTTGTTAGGTCTGGTGGGTTTTTATCTTGCTCCTTCTCCTGCTGTGTGTTTTTCTGTCTTCTCATTTTGCTTATGTTACCGTGTTTGGGGTCTCCTTTTTGCAAGCTGCAGGTTCGTAGTTCCCGTTGTTTTTGGTGTCTGTCCCCAGTGGCTAAGGTTGGTTTAGTGGGTTGTGTAGGCTTCCTGGTGGAGGGGGCTAGTGCCTGTGTTCTGGTGGATGAGGCTGGATCTTGTCTTTCTGGTGGGCAGGTCCAGGTCTGGTGGTGTGTTTTGGGGTGTCTGCGGACTTTTTATGATTTTAGGCCACCTCTCTGCTAATGGGTGGCATTGTGTTCCTGTCTTGCTAGTTGTTTGGCATAGGGTGTCCAGCACTGTAGCTTGCTGGTCGTTGAGTGAAGCTGGGTGCTGGTGTTGAGATGGAGAGAGATCTCTGGAAGATTTTCGCCGTTTGATATTATGTGGAGCTGGGAGGTCTCTTGTGGACCAGTGTCCTGAAGTTGGCTCTCCCACCTCAGAGGCACAGCACTGACTCCTGGCTCCTCAATCTGGGATGATTTGTTGTCTATTCATGTATTCCACAGATGCAGGGTACATCAAGTTGATTGTGGAGCTTTAATCTGCTGCTTCTGAGGCTGCTGGGAGAGGTTTCCCTTTCTCTTCTTTGTTCTCACAGCTCCTGGGTCTCAGCTTTGGATTTGGCCCCGCCTCTGCGTGTAGGTCACCGGAGGGCGTCTGTTCTTCGCTCAGACAGGACAGGGTTAAAGGAGCAGCCTCTTCGGGAACTCTGGCTCACTCAGGCCGGGCGGGAGGGAGGGGCACGGAGTGCGGGGCGAGCCTGCAGCGGCAGAGGCCCGCGTGACGTTGCACCAGCCCGAGGCGCGCCGTGCGTTCTCCCAGGGAAGCCGCCCCTGGATCCCGGGACCCCGGTAGTGGCGGGCTGCACAGGCTCCCGGAAGGGCGGTGTGGACAGTGACCTGCGCTCGCACACAGGCCTCTTGGCGGCGGCAGCAGCGGCCCCAGCGTCCCACGCCCGTCACTGGGCTCCGCGCTTTCAGCCGTCTGTGGAGCTCTTTTAAGCAGCGCTCTTAATCCCCTCTCCTCGCGCACCAGGAAACCAAGAGGGAAGAAAAAGTCTCTTGCCTCTTCGGCAGCTCCAGAGTTTTCCCGGACTCCCTCTCGGCTAGCTGTGGCACATTAGCCCCCTTCAGGCTGAGTTCTCGCCGCCAGCCCCAGTCCTCTCCCTGCGCTCTGCCCGAAGCCCGAGCCTCAGCTTCCAGCGCCGCCCGCCCCAGCGGGCGAGCAGACAAGCCTCTCGGGCTGGTGAGTGCCGCTCGGCACCGATCCTCTGTGCGGGAATCTCTCCGCTTTGCCCTACCCAGGTATGTGGGGAGTTTCTTGCCTTTTGGGAGGTCTGGGATCTTCTGCCAGCGTTCAGTAGGTGTTCTGTAGGAGTTGTTCCACGTGTAGCTGTATTTCTGGTGTATCCGTCAGAAGTTGTAAGTTTTGATGAAGTCCAATACGTCTGTCTTTTGTTTGGTTTTGGAGTCATCCAAGAAACCACTGCTTACTCCCGGGTCACCAAGAATTATACCTGTGTTTTCTTCCAAGTCTTATAGTTTTCACTCTTGCATCTCATTTCTGATATGTTGGCTCAGATGTATTTTCGTCTTCAGGGTGGAAATATCTACCGGGTCCCCCACCCGATGAAGGAGGAGAACATGGCGTGTGGCTGGTAAGTTCCGAAGCCCCTCGGGAATCCTCTGGTGGCTTTGATGTGCTGGGCCTGGGTGAGCGAGCTCTGGATGCTTCACTCCTGAAGGGGTGAGCACCAGGCCACGGGGAATCGGGGGCATCATCCCCATTTCTTTAGGGTTCGTCCAAAGCTGTCAGAGGATCAGTGTTTGGGGACAGAGTCCCATTCTCCCTTTCTTCCCCACAGTAACCAGCACAATGGTGGTCCCACAGACTGGGCAGAGCCAAGGAGCACTTACGTCTGCAAGAATTGCAGCCAGATGTTTTATACAGAGAGAGGGCTGAGCAGCCACATGTGTTTTCACAGCGACCAGTGGCCGTCACCTCGAGGGAAGCAGGAGCCGCAGGTGAAGGGGCTCGAAGCTGCCATTCATCTCAGGATGGAGCCGTCCTCCTGCGGGGAGCCTGGCTGGGGGCCGGGAGTCAGGGCTGTGCTGCTCTGGAGAGGCCCCTTTCTCCCTACGTACTGTGTCTCTTAAAGGGCTGGCTCTTCTCTGTGTGTAGGTGTGTGGCATGGAGTTTTGCAAGCCACGAAGACAGGTGCTGAGGCCGGAGGGGGACAGGCAGAGTTCCCCGAGAGCCAGGAAGTCCTTGGACAACATGACCGCCGCCCCTTTGGTGGTCCCTGTGTCGGTGCCTGTGGCTCCAGCGAACCATCCCCCGGGGAGCAAGGTGGGTGCACTTCCTTCCAGCTGCTTTCCAGCTGCCAGTGGGAGCTGTGAGAAAAGCCCCCAAATCCTGACTCCATAAGAGCTTGATTTGCGTGTTCATTCATCCATTCAACCTCCAGTGAACTTCTTTTGTGCCTGGCCCTGTGCTGGGCAGGGCTGAGGACACTGCAGCGACCACAACAGGCCTGCCTCCGTCTCCTGGGGCTCCCAGCCCAGCGGGGTAGATAGACCCATCCCCGGACACTGACGACCCAGAACGGGCCGGGCTGGGAGAGGGAGCTGTAGGAGCCCCGAGGGCACCAGAGACCCTGCCTGAGGAAGGGGGTGTTGCAGCTGAGAGCTGGAGGGTGAGGAGGGGTAAGATGGGCAGAGAGGAGGGGAGATTGCGTGGAGGTAAGAGAGAGTGTAGCAAGCTCAAGCCGTCGTCTCTTCAGCCTGTGCTGGAAGACCCCACCTGGAGAAGTCCATGCTGGACTCGGGTACGGGGTGCATGGAGCCCACTGTTTGTCTCCCAGGAGCTGCTGTCATTTTGAGGGCAACAGGTTTCCCTTTTGTCATGCTGTTGCATCCGTCTGGCCCCCACTCTTTAAGTGCCAGTCACTTTAACAACGGACATGAGTTTCCAAAATGGTCTGAGTGAGGGCCTCTCCTTGCGGGGTGTGGGTGCCTGAGAAGGCCCCAGCCTCAAACATCGCCCGGCTTAGGGTCTGGAGTCTGGCTCAGGCGTGGTGGCCCTGCCCGGCTTCCTGTGCTGAGGACTCTTTGCACGGCCATGCTGGGTGTGCGTCTGGCTGGTCAGTACCCTTTCCCACTCTCAGGCCATCTTGAGGACTGAGCTGTGGGGCCGGTGGCCTCAGGTGACCCCTGTGGTTCTGAAGTCTCTTCTTCTCCAGGGACAGGAGAAGGACGGGGAAGAGAGAGACAGGAGAGCAGCCAACACAGGAAGCGGAAGAAGCTCCCACGGCCCAAGGCACTGCTCATCCCTCCTCCGCCCTCCATGTCTGGGGAGCCGGGCCCGGGAGGATGCCGCCAGAGCTGCCTGTGCTCACCCGTGTTCCTGGTGGACCGTCTCCTGAAGGGAGTGTCCCAGTGCCCTGCCTACACGCCGCCCCCGATGCTCAGCCCCATCCGGGAGGGCTCTGGGCTGTATTTCAACACTCTGTGTTCCACATCTGCCCGGGCCCGTCCCGACAGGCTCATCAGCGCCATGCTTGGTGAGTGAGCTTGATCACCCCATGATAGGCCTGTGGGGGGCCAGACCCCCGCCCCCTGTAGAATTCGGTCCAGCCATTCCCTCTGGCCTACGCTTGGGTCTGGTCTGGGTGTCCTGTTGCTGTTCAGAACTATCCCAGGACCATCTGGGACCAGCAGCCTTCTAGGTGCTTATAATTTTGTAGCCAGAAAGAAAATAGACGCAATTTAGCCTAACCACCATTCTGCCTGCCCTTTCGAGTAATTGTTTAAACAGCTTTATTGAGGTATAATTCACATGCCATATGAATCACCCATTTAAAGTGTACAGTGATTTTTTAGTGTATTCTTAGGATTGTACACCCATCCCACAATCTAGTTCTAGAGCATTTTCATCACCCCAGAAGATTATATCCACGAGCGGTGACACACAGGCCCTGTAGCCCCCAGCTCCTCTGCCCTGGGCAACCACCAGTCTACCAACCTACTTTTTCTATGGGTCTCCCTATTCTGGACATTTCATATACTTGGGATCATACAATATGTGCCATTCTGTGTCTAGTTTGTTCACTTAGAATAATGTTGTCAAGGTTCATCCATGTTGTACCATGCATCAGTGCTTCATTTCTTTTTATGGATGAATGATATTCCATTCTCTGGAGAGACAACATTTTATTTATCCATTCATCAGTTGAGGGGCATTTGGGTTGTTTTCGTCCTTTGGCTATTGCAAATAGTGCTGTTAAGAACATTTATGTATAAGTTGTTTTTGGACATAAGTCCTCATTTCTCTTGGGTATACAGCTCAGAGTGGAATTGCTGGGTCAAAGGGTAACTATGTCTAACCGTTTAAGGAACTGCCGGACTGTTTTCCAAAATGGCCGGGTCATTTTAAATTTCCACCAGCATTGTATGAAAGTTCCAGTTTCTCCACATCCTTGCTAAACACTTCTTATCTGTCTTTTTCATTATAACCATCCTAGTGGGTGTAAAGTGGTAGCTCGTTGTGGGGTGTTTGTTTATTTGTTTGTTTGTTTGTTTTGCGGTACGTGGGCCTCTCAGTGTTTGTGGCCTCGCCCGTTGTGGAGCACAGGCTCCGGATGCGCAGGCTCAGCGACCATGGCTCTCGGGCCCAGCCGCACCGCAGCAAGCGGGATCCTCCCGGACCGGGGCACGAACCTGCGTCCCCTGCATCGGCAGGCGGACTCTCAACCACTGCGCCACCAGGGAAGCCCCCTCATTGTGGTTTTGATTTACATTTCCCTGATGGCTAACGATGTTGAGCATCTTTCCACGTGCTTATTATCCATTTGTATATCTTCTCGGGAGAAATGTCTGTTCAGATCCTTTGCCCATTTTTTAAATTGAATTCTTATCTTTTTATCATTGAGTTGTCTCAGTTCCTTATATAGTCTGGATGCAAGCCCCTTATCAGATATATGATTTGCAAATTCTCTCCAATTTTGTGGGTTGTCCTTTCATTTTATTTATGATATGGTTTGCGGTACACAAGTTTTTAATTTTGATGAAGTCCAACTTATTCTTAGGCCTGCGATCAATCTTTAGTTAACTTTTATATACTGTATGAGGTAGGAGTCCAAATTTATTCTTTTGCATGTATGTATCAGTTCTTCCAGCACTTGAAAATACCGTTCTTTTCTCATTGAATAGTCTTGGTACTTTGTTTTGTTTTGTTTTGTTTTGCGGTACACGGGCCTCTCACTGTTGTGGCCTCTCCCGTTGCGGGGCACAGGCTCCGGACGCGCAGGCTCAGTGGCCATGGCTCACGGACCCAGCTGCTCCGCGGCACGTGGGATCTTCCCAGACCGGGGCACAAACCCATGTCCCCTGCATCGCCAGGCAGACTCTCAACCACTGCGCCACCAGGGAAGCCCTGCCTTGGTACCTTTGTGGAAAATCAGTTGACCATAAATGATTTGAGATTTTTCTTCTTTTTTAATACAGGCATTTTACAGCTCTAGATTTCCTTCTGAACATTGCTTTAGCTACATTTTGTAAGTTTTAGTATGTTGTGTTTTTATATTCATTCAGCTAAAGTGTTTTCTAATTTATCATTCCACTTCTTGTTTAATACACTGAGTATTAAAGAGTGTGTTGCTTAATTTTCACATATTTGTGAATTTTCCAAATTGCTGCCTTTTATTGATTTGTAATCTAATTCTCTTGTGGTCAGAGAACATACTTTGTTTCTTTTTCAATTTAATTTATTAATTTTTTTTTTATTTGTTTGGCTGTGCTGTGTGGTTTGCAGGATCTTAGTTGCCCCACCAGGGATCGAACCCATGCCCCCTGCAGCGGAAGCGTGGAGTCCTAATGACTGGACCGCCAGGGAATTCCCTTAAATTTATTTTAAAATTTAAAACTTATTGAGGCATGTTATATGGGCTAGAATCCGGTCTGTCTTGAAGAATGTTCCATGTGAATTTGAGAAGAATGTATTCTACTGATGTTTGGTGGAATGCTGTATTTTGTCTGTTTTGTCTAGTTAGTTTCAATTTCCTTGTTGATCTTCTGCCTAGCTGCCCTATCCACTGTTGAAAGTATTGAAATCTCCAACTATTATTTTGTAATGGTTTATTTCATCCTTCAGTTCTGTCGTTTGTTGCTTGGTGTATTTTGGGGTTCTGTTTTTAGGTGTGTATATGTTTGTAATTGTCACATCTTCCTCACGGCTTGACCTTTTACCATTATGATGTGATTGTGACTTCATTTGTCATTACTACAATAATTTTATCATTATCTCTGGTAATATTTTTTTGTTTTAAAGTCTAATGTGCCTGACATTAGTATAGTCATTCCATTCTCTTTTTTGGTTGTTGTTTTCTTGGTATATATTTTTCTCTTCTTTTACTTTCAGCCTATTTGTGTCTTTGAAAATAAAGCATGTTACCTCTAGACACCATTAGTTGGATCATGTGTTTTTTTATCCAGTCTTAGAAACTCTGCCTTTTGGCTTGGTTTGTTTAATCCATTCTTGTTTACTGTTATATTGATATGGTTGCATTTACATCTGCCATTTTGCTTTCTATTTTCTATATGTTACATGTCTTTTTCTCCCTCTGTTCCTCCTTTCCTGCTTTCTTTTGTATTAAGAGAGTATTTTCTAGTGTAACATTTTAATTCTGTTAATTTTTCACTTTTTCTTAGTCATTTCTTAGTGGTTGCTCTAGGACTTAAAATATATGTCTTATCAGAATCTGTTAGGATGTGTAATAACTCACTAACAATGAAATATAGAAACACTGCTCCTATCTAGCTCTCTTCCTTCTAACTCTTTTGCTATTATATGTGAGAGACCCAGTAATACCTTACTGGTCATGTTTCTTGCTTTATATACTTTTATTTCGTGTAAAAACACTGAGAGAATAAAGGAAAACAAGCATGATTTATAGAGGTTGTTATATTAACCTTCTTATTGACCATTTCTGATCTCTTCATTTATTCTTGTGGATTTGAGTTACTGTCTGAGGTGATATTCCTTTACTCCAATGCAGCTGTGCTCCTTGTGCAGTTACTGTCACATATATTATATTTCTATATGTTAGAGGCCCACAATACATATTGTTTTATGCAGTTATTTTTTAAGGCACTTAAGAAAAGAAAAGAAATATGTAATCATACTGATTTTTATAGTTACCCATATTCACTAGCGCTTCACTTTTTTTTTTTTTTTTTTGGTTTGGATTCAAGTTACCATCTGATGTCATTTGCTTTCAACCTGAAGGACTTTCTTTACTATTTATTTTTATTAGGCATGTATAATTCACATACCATACAATTCATCCCTTTAAAGTATAGAATTCAATGGTTTTTAGTATATTCACAGAGCTGTGCAACCATCACTACCATCAGTTTTCAGAAATTTTCATCATCCCCAAAGGAAGCCCTGTACTTATTAGCAGTCCCTCCTTTCCATCCTCCCCATCCCCAGCCATGGGTAACGACTAATCTACTTTGTCTCTATCGATGTGGCTATCCTGCATATTTCATATGAGTGGAATCATACAGTATGTGGTCCTTTATGAATGCCTTCTTTTAGTTAGCATGATGTTTTTACGTTTCATCCACGTTGCACTATGTATCAGTACTTTGTTCCATTTTGCGGGCTGAATAATATTTCACCTTTAATATTTCTTGTAAGAGACGTCTGCCAGCAACAGGTATTCTCAGTTTTTATTTATCTGGGAATGTCTTTATTTTACCTTCATTTTTGCAAGATAATTTGCTGAATATAAGATACTTGGTTGACACTCTTTTACTTTCAGTAATTTGAATATATTATGCCATTGCCTTGTAACCTACATCGTTTCTGTTAAGAAGTTAGCTGTTAATTTTACTGTAGTGCCCTTGTATGTAACAAATTGTTTTTCCCTTTTTGCTTTCAAGATCTTATCTTTATTTTTGCTTTCCAGATTTTGCCTATGTTGTGTCTGGATGTAGATCTCTTTGTGTTCATCTTTCTTGGAGTTTATAGAGTTTGCTGGATATACATATTGTTTTTCATCAACTTTGGGAAATTTTCAGCCATTAATACTTTAAATATTCTGTCCCTTTCTCCCCTCTTTCTGGTACTCCCACTACATATATATTGTTGCATTTAATGACATCTCACATTTGTCTGAGGCTCTCTTCACTTTCCTACATTGTTTTTCTCTCTGTTCTTCACATTTCATAGTCTCCATTGTTCTATCTTCAGGTTTGCTGATCATTTCTTCTGCCAGCTCAGATGTACTGTTGAGCCTTATTTTGGTTATTGTACTTTTTTAACCCCTGAATTATTTCCATTTGGTTCTTCTTTTTTTTTCTTTTTTGACTACATCACACAGCATGCAGGATCTTAGTTCCTCGACTAGGGATCAAACCCATGCCCCCTGCAGTGGAGGCGCGGAGTCTTAACCACTGGACCCCCAGGGAAGTCCACATTTGTTTCTTTTTAAAAAAATAATTTCCATCTCTTGATGGCATTTTCTCTTTGATGAGAAATTTTTATTTTATCTTACTTTAATTCTTTAAGCATGGGAGCCAGGGGAAGAAGAAGCCCCCATCTCCTTGGCTGCACCTACCTGGGTAGAGCTTCCGTTACAAAGAGCTGGGGGCTAGGTGGGTCAGGGAGTGGGCCATGGCTCCAGTGCCACAGACTCTCACTGTTCTTCCCAAGATTTAGTGGATTTTCTTGAATGAGTATTTCTTAAAATGCTGTATGCCTTTAGGACAACTTGCAGAGACTTTGGCTTACTGTTCTTTTTTTTTTTTTAATGATTTTTATCAGTAAATGTGTTGTTTTGCCGAGTTCCTTACTGTACTTTTTCAGAAGTCTTATCCCCCTTCCATGCAATCTCTTTTTTATGCAGATATTTTAACAGCTTTATTGAGATATAGCTAGCATACAAGAAACTGCACATCTATAAAGTATAGTATTTTTTTTCTTTATAACAGATTTAATCAGCTATACATATACATATGTTCCCATATCCCCTCCCTTTTGCGTCTCCCTCCCACCCTCCCTATCCCACCCCTCCAGGCGGTCACAAAGCACCGAGCTGATCTCCCTGTGCTATGCGGCTGCTTCCCACTAGCTATCTACCTTACGTTTGGTAGTGTATATATGTCCATGCCGCTCTTTCACTTTGTCACAGCTTACCCTTCCCCCTCCCCATATCCTCAAGTCCATTCTCTGGTAGGTCTGTGTCTTTATTCCTGTCTTACCCCTATGTTCTTCATGACATTTTTTTTCTTAAACTCCATATATATGTGTCAGCATACAGTATTTCTCTTTCTCTTTCTGACTTACTTCACTCTGTATGACAGACTCTAGGTCCATCCACCTCATTACAAATAGCTCAATTTCATTTCTTTTTATGGCTGAGTAATATTCCATTGTATATATGTGCCACATCTTCTTTACCCATTCATCCGATGATGGACACTTAGGTTGTTTCCATCTCCGGGCTATTGTAAATAGGGCTGCTATGAACATTTTGGTACATGTCTCTTTTTGAATTATGGTTTTCTCAGGGTATATGCCCAGTAGTGGGATTGCTGGGTCGTATGGTAGTTCTATTTGTAGTTTTTTAAGGAACCTCCATACCGTTCTCCATAGTGGCTGTACCAATTCACATTCCCACCAGCAGTGCAAGAGTGTTCCCTTTTTTCCACACCCTCTCCAGCATTTATTGTTTCTAGATGTTTTGATGATGGCCATTCTGACTGGTGTGAGATGATATCTCATTGTAGTTTTGATTTGCATTTCTCTAATGAGTAAAGATGTTGAGCATCCTTTCATGTGTTTGTTGGCAGTCTGTATATCTTCTGTGGAGAAATGTCTATTTAGGTCTTCTGCCCATTTTTGGATTGGGTTGTTTGTTTTTTTGTTATTGAGCTGCATGAGCTGCTTATAAATTGTGGAGATTAATCCTTTGTCAGTTGCTTCATTTGCAAATATTTTCTCCCATTCTGAGGGTTGTCTGTTGGTCTTGTTTATGGTTTCCTTTGCTGTGCCAAAGCTTTGAAGTGTCATTAGGTCCCATGTGTTTATTTTTGTCTTTATTTCCATTTCTCTAGGAGGTGGGTCAAAAAGGATCTTGCTGTGATTTATGTCATAGAGTGTTCTGCCTATGTTTTCCTCTAAGAGTTTGATAGTGTCTGGCCTTACATTTAGGTCTTTAATCCATTCTGAGCTTATTTTTGTGTATGGTGTTAGGGAGTGATCTAATCTCATACTTTTACATGTCCCTGTCCAGTTTTCCCAGCACCACTTATTGAAGAGACTGTCCTTTCTCCACTGTACATTCCTGGCTCCTTTATCAAAGATAAGGTGACCATATGTCCGTGGGTTTATCTCTGGGCTTTCTATCCTGTCCCATTGATCTATCCTTCTGTTTTTGTGCCAGTACCATACTGTCTTGATTACTGTAGCTTTGTAGTATAGTCTGAAGTCAGGGAGCCTGAGTCCTCCAGCTCCATTTTTCGTTCTCAAGATTGCTTTGGCTATTCGGGGTCTTTTGTGTTTCCATACAAATTGTGAAATTTTTTGTTCTAGTTCTGTGAAAAATGCCAGTGGTAGTTTGATAGGGATTGCATTGAATCTGTAGATTGCTTTGGGTAGTAGAGTCATTTTCACAATGTCGATTCTTCCAATCCAAGAACATGGTACATCTCTCCATCTATTTGTATCATCTTTAATTTCTTTCATCAGTGTCTTATAATTTTCTGCATACAGGTCTTTTGTCTCCTTAGGTAGGTTTATTCCTAGATATTTTATTCTTTTTGTTGCGATGGTAAATGGGAGTGTTTCCTTGATTTCACTTTCAGATTTTTCATCATTAGTATATAGGAATGCCAGAGATTTCTGTGCATTAATTTTGTATCCTGCAACTTTACCAACTTCATTGATGAGCTCTAGTAGTTTTCTGGTAGCATCTTTAGGATTCTCTATGTATAGTATCATGTCATCTGCAAACAGTGACAGCTTTACTTCTTCTTTTCCGATTTGGATTCCTTTTATTTCCTTTTCTTCTCTGATTGCTGTGGCTAAACCTTCCAAAACTATGTTGACTAAGAGTGGTGAGAGTGGGCAAGCTTGTCTTGTTCCTGATCTTAGTGGAAATGGTTTCAGTTTTTCACCATTGAGGACGATGCTGGCTGTGGGTTTGTCATATATGGCCTTTATTATGTTGAGGAAAGTTCCCTCTATGCCTACTTTCTGCAGGGTTTTTATCCTAAATGGGTGTTGAATTTTGTCGAAAGCTTTCTCTGCACCTATTGAGATGATCGTATGGTTTTTCTCCTTCAATTTGTTAATATGGTGTATCACGTTGATTGATTTGCGTATATTGAAGAATCCTTGCATTCCTGGAATAAACCCCACTTGATCATGGTGTATGATCCTTTTAATGTGCTGTTGGATTCTGTTTGCTAGTATTTTGTTGAGGATTTTTGCATCTATGTTCATCAGTGATATTGGCCTGTAGTTTTCTTTCTTTGTGACATCCTTGTCTGGTTTTGGTATCAAGGTGACGGTGGCCTCGTAGAATGAGTTTGGGAGTGTTCCTCCCTCTGCTCTATTTTGGAAGAGTTTGAGAAGGATAGGTGTTAGCTCTTCTCTAAATGCTTGATAGAATTCGCCTGTGAAGCCATCTGGTCCTGGGCTTTTTTGTTTGTTGGAAGATTTTTTATCACAGTTTCAATTTCAGTGCTTGTGATTGGTCTGTTCATATTTTCTATTTCTTCCTGATTCAGTCTTGGCAGGTTGTGCATTTCTAAGAGTTTGTCCATTTCTTCCAGGTTGTCCATTTTATTGGCATAGAGTTGCTTATAGTCATCTCTCATGATCTTTTGTATTTCTGCAGTGTCAGCTGTTACTTCTCCTTTTTCATTTCTAATTCTATTGATTTGAGTCTTCTCCCTTTTTTTCTTGATGAGTCTGGCTAATGGTTTATCAATTTTGTTTACCTTCTCAAAGAACCAGCTTTTAGTTTTATTGATCTTTGCTATCGTTTCCTTCATTTCTTTTTCATTTATTTCTGATCTGATTTTTATGATTTCTTTCCTTCTGCTAACTTTGGGATGTTTTTGTTCTTCTTTCTCTAATTGCGTTAGGTGCAAGGTTAGGTTGTTTATTCGAGATGTTTCCTGTTTCTTAAGGTGGGATTGTATTGCTATAAACTTCCCTCTTAGAACTGCTTTTGCTGCATCCCATAGGTTTTGGGTCGTCGTGTCTCCATTGTCATTTGTTTCTAGGTATTTTTAAATTTCCTCTTTGATTTCTTCAGTGATCACTTCGTTATTAAGTAGTGTATTGTTTAGCCTCCATGTGTTTGTATTTTTTACAGCTCTTTTCCTGTGATTGACATCTAGTCTCATAGCATTGTGGTCGGAAAAGATACTTGATACAATTTCAATTTTCTTAAATTTACCAAGGCTTGATTTGTGACCCAAGATATGATCTATCCTGGAGAATGTTCCATGAGCACTTGAGAAAAATGTGTATTCTGTTGTTTTTGGATGGAATGTCCTATAAATATCAATTAAGTCCATCTTGTTTAATGTATCATTTAAAGCTTGTGTTTCCTTATTTATTTTCATTTTGGATGATCTGTCCATTGGTGAAAGTGGGGTGTTAAAGTCCCCTACTATGAGTGTGTTACTGTCGATGTCTCCTTTTATGGCTGTTAGTATTTGCCTTATGTATTGAGGTGCTCCTATGTTGGGTGCATAAATATTTACAATTGTTATATCTTCTTCTTGGATCGATCCCTTGATCATTATGTAGTGTCCTTCTTTGTCTCTTGTAGTAGTCTTTATTTTAAAGTCTATTTTGTCTGATATGAGAATTGCTACTCCAGCTTTCTTTTGGTTTCCATTTGCATGGAATATCTTTTTCCATCCCCTTACTTTCAGTCTGTATGTGTCTCTAGGTCTGAAGTGGGTCTCTTGTAGGCAGCATATATATGGGTCTTGTTTTTGTATCCATTCAGCCAATCTGTGTCTTTTGGTGGGAGCATTTAGTCCATTTCCCTTTAAGGTAATTATCGATATGTATGTTGCTATTCCCATTTTCTTAATTGTTTTGGGTTCGTTATTGTAGGTCTTTTCCTTCTGTTGTGTTTCTTGCCTAGAGAAGTTCCTTTAGCATTTGTTGTAAAGCTGGTTTGGTGGTGCTGAACTCTCTCAGCTTTTGCTTGTCTGTAAACGTTTTAATTTCTCCATCCAATCTGAATGAGATCCTTGCTGGGTAGGGTAATCTTGGTTGCAGGTTTTTCTCCTTCATCACTTTAATTATGTCCTGCCACTCCGTTCTGGCTTGTAGAGTTTCTGCTGAGAGATCAGCTGTTATCCTGATGGGGATTCCCTTGTGTGTTATTTGTTGTTTTTGCCTTGCTGCTTTTCATATGATTTCTTTGTGTTTAATTTTTGACAGTTTGATTAATATGTGTCTTGGCGTATTTCTCCTTGGATTTATTCTGTATGGGACTCTCTGTGCCTCCTGGACTTGATTAACTATTTCCTTTCCCATATTAGGGAAGTTTTCAACTAGAATCTCTTCAAATATTTTCTCAGTCCCTTTCTTTTTCTCTTCTTCTTCTGGAACCCCTATAATTCGAATGTTGGTGCGTCTAATGTTGTCCCAGAGGTCTCTGAGACTGTCCTCTGTTCTTTTCATTCTTTTTTCTTTATTTTGCTCTGCAGCAGTTATTTCCACTATTTTATCTTCCACCTCACTTATCCGTTCTTCTGCCTCAGTTATTCTGCTATTGATCCCATCTAGAGTATTTTTCATTTCACTTATTGTGTTTTTAATCGATGCTTGATTCATCTTTAGTTCTTCTAGGTCCTTGTTAACTGTTTCTTGCATTTTGTCTATTCTATTTCCAAGATTTTGGATCTTGGAAATAGAATCTTGGATCATCTTTACCATCATTATTGTGAATTCTTTTTCAGGTAGACTGCCTATTACCTCTTCATTTGTTAGGTCTGGTGGGTTTTTATCTTGCTCCTTCTCCTGCTGTGTGTTTTTCTGTCTTCTCATTTTGCTTATGTTACCGTGTTTGGGGTCTCCTTTTTGCAAGCTGCAGGTTCGTAGTTCCCGTTGTTTTTGGTGTCTGTCCCCAGTGGCTAAGGTTGGTTTAGTGGGTTGTGTAGGCTTCCTGGTGGAGGGGACTAGTGCCTGTGTTCTGGTGGATGAGGCTGGATCTTGTCTTTCTGGTGGGCAGGTCCAGGTCTGGTGGTGTGTTTTGGGGTGTCTGCGGACTTTTTATGATTTTAGGCCACCTCTCTGCTAATGGGTGGCATTGTGTTCCTGTCTTGCTAGTTGTTTGGCATAGGGTGTCCAGCACTGTAGCTTGCTGGTCGTTGAGTGAAGCTGGGTGCTGGTGTTGAGATGGAGAGAGATCTCTGGAAGATTTTCGCCGTTTGATATTATGTGGAGCTGGGAGGTCTCTTGTGGACCAGTGTCCTGAAGTTGGCTCTCCCACCTCAGAGGCACAGCACTGACTCCTGGCTCCTCAATCTGGGATGATTTGTTGTCTATTCATGTATTCCACAGATGCAGGGTACATCAAGTTGATTGTGGAGCTTTAATCTGCTGCTTCTGAGGCTGCTGGGAGAGGTTTCCCTTTCTCTTCTTTGTTCTCACAGCTCCTGGGTCTCAGCTTTGGATTTGGCCCCGCCTCTGCGTGTAGGTCACCGGAGGGCGTCTGTTCTTCGCTCAGACAGGACAGGGTTAAAGGAGCAGCCTCTTCGGGAACTCTGGCTCACTCAGGCCGGGCGGGAGGGAGGGGCACGGAGTGCGGGGCGAGCCTGCAGCGGCAGAGGCCCGCGTGACGTTGCACCAGCCCGAGGCGCGCCGTGCGTTCTCCCAGGGAAGCCGCCCCTGGATCCCGGGACCCCGGTAGTGGCGGGCTGCACAGGCTCCCGGAAGGGCGGTGTGGACAGTGACCTGCGCTCGCACACAGGCCTCTTGGCGGCGGCAGCAGCGGCCCCAGCGTCCCACGCCCGTCACTGGGCTCCGCGCTTTCAGCCGTCTGTGGAGCTCTTTTAAGCAGCGCTCTTAATCCCCTCTCCTCGCGCACCAGGAAACCAAGAGGGAAGAAAAAGTCTCTTGCCTCTTCAGCAGCTCCAGAGTTTTCCCGGACTCCCTCTCGGCTAGCTGTGGCACATTAGCCCCCTTCAGGCTGAGTTCTCGCCGCCAGCCCCAGTCCTCTCCCTGCGCTCTGCCCGAAGCCCGAGCCTCAGCTTCCAGCGCCGCCCGCCCCAGCGGGCGAGCAGACAAGCCTCTCGGGCTGGTGAGTGCCGCTCGGCACCGATCCTCTGTGCGGGAATCTCTCCGCTTTGCCCTACCCAGGTATGTGGGGAGTTTCTTGCCTTTTGGGAGGTCTGGGATCTTCTGCCAGCGTTCAGTAGGTGTTCTGTAGGAGTTGTTCCACGTGTAGCTGTATTTCTGGTGTATCCGTCAGAAGTTGTAAGTTTTGATGAAGTCCAATACGTCTGTCTTTTGTTTGGTTTTGGAGTCATCCAAGAAACCACTGCTTACTCCCGGGTCACCAAGAATTATACCTGTGTTTTCTTCCAAGTCTTATAGTTTTCACTCTTGCATCTCATTTCTGATATGTTGGCTCAGATGTATTTTCGTCTTCAGGGTGGAAATATCTACCGGGTCCCCCACCCGATGAAGGAGGAGAACATGGCGTGTGGCTGGTAAGTTCCGAAGCCCCTCGGGAATCCTCTGGTGGCTTTGATGTGCTGGGCCTGGGTGAGCGAGCTCTGGATGCTTCACTCCTGAAGGGGTGAGCACCAGGCCACGGGGAATCGGGGGCATCATCCCCATTTCTTTAGGGTTCGTCCAAAGCTGTCAGAGGATCAGTGTTTGGGGACAGAGTCCCATTCTCCCTTTCTTCCCCACAGTAACCAGCACAATGGTGGTCCCACAGACTGGGCAGAGCCAAGGAGCACTTACGTCTGCAAGAATTGCAGCCAGATGTTTTATACAGAGAGAGGGCTGAGCAGCCACATGTGTTTTCACAGCGACCAGTGGCCGTCACCTCGAGGGAAGCAGGAGCCGCAGGTGAAGGGGCTCGAAGCTGCCATTCATCTCAGGATGGAGCCGTCCTCCTGCGGGGAGCCTGGCTGGGGGCCGGGAGTCAGGGCTGTGCTGCTCTGGAGAGGCCCCTTTCTCCCTACGTACTGTGTCTCTTAAAGGGCTGGCTCTTCTCTGTGTGTAGGTGTGTGGCATGGAGTTTTGCAAGCCACGAAGACAGGTGCTGAGGCCGGAGGGGGACAGGCAGAGTTCCCCGAGAGCCAGGAAGTCCTTGGACAACATGACCGCCGCCCCTTTGGTGGTCCCTGTGTCGGTGCCTGTGGCTCCAGCGAACCATCCCCCGGGGAGCAAGGTGGGTGCACTTCCTTCCAGCTGCTTTCCAGCTGCCAGTGGGAGCTGTGAGAAAAGCCCCCAAATCCTGACTCCATAAGAGCTTGATTTGCGTGTTCATTCATCCATTCAACCTCCAGTGAACTTCTTTTGTGCCTGGCCCTGTGCTGGGCAGGGCTGGGGACACTGCAGCGACCACAACAGGCCTGCCTCCGTCTCCTGGGGCTCCCAGCCCAGCGGGGTAGATAGACCCATCCCCGGACACTGACGACCCAGAACGGGCCGGGCTGGGAGAGGGAGCTGTAGGAGCCCCGAGGGCACCAGAGACCCTGCCTGAGGAAGGGGGTGTTGCAGCTGAGAGCTGGAGGGTGAGGAGGGGTAAGATGGGCAGAGAGGAGGGGAGATTGCGTGGAGGTAAGAGAGAGTGTAGCAAGCTCAAGCCGTCGTCTCTTCAGCCTGTGCTGGAAGACCCCACCTGGAGAAGTCCATGCTGGACTCGGGTACGGGGTGCATGGAGCCCACTGTTTGTCTCCCAGGAGCTGCTGTCATTTTGAGGGCAACAGGTTTCCCTTTTGTCATGCTGTTGCATCCGTCTGGCCCCCACTCTTTAAGTGCCAGTCACTTTAACAACGGACATGAGTTTCCAAAATGGTCTGAGTGAGGGCCTCTCCTTGCGGGGTGTGGGTGCCTGAGAAGGCCCCAGCCTCAAACATCGCCCGGCTTAGGGTCTGGAGTCTGGCTCAGGCGTGGTGGCCCTGCCCGGCTTCCTGTGCTGAGGACTCTTTGCACGGCCATGCTGGGTGTGCGTCTGGCTGGTCAGTACCCTTTCCCACTCTCAGGCCATCTTGAGGACTGAGCTGTGGGGCCGGTGGCCTCAGGTGACCCCTGTGGTTCTGAAGTCTCTTCTTCTCCAGGGACAGGAGAAGGACGGGGAAGAGAGAGACAGGAGAGCAGCCAACACAGGAAGCGGAAGAAGCTCCCACGGCCCAAGGCACTGCTCATCCCTCCTCCGCCCTCCATGTCTGGGGAGCCGGGCCCGGGAGGATGCCGCCAGAGCTGCCTGTGCTCACCCGTGTTCCTGGTGGACCGTCTCCTGAAGGGAGTGTCCCAGTGCCCTGCCTACACGCCGCCCCCGATGCTCAGCCCCATCCGGGAGGGCTCTGGGCTGTATTTCAACACTCTGTGTTCCACATCTGCCCGGGCCCGTCCCGACAGGCTCATCAGCGCCATGCTTGGTGAGTGAGCTTGATCACCCCATGATAGGCCTGTGGGGGGCCAGACCCCCGCCCCCTGTAGAATTCGGTCCAGCCATTCCCTCTGGCCTACGCTTGGGTCTGGTCTGGGTGTCCTGTTGCTGTTCAGAACTATCCCAGGACCATCTGGGACCAGCAGCCTTCTAGGTGCTTATAATTTTGTAGCCAGAAAGAAAATAGACGCAATTTAGCCTAACCACCATTCTGCCTGCCCTTTCGAGTAATTGTTTAAACAGCTTTATTGAGGTATAATTCACATGCCATATGAATCACCCATTTAAAGTGTACAGTGATTTTTTAGTGTATTCTTAGGATTGTACACCCATCCCACAATCTAGTTCTAGAGCATTTTCATCACCCCAGAAGATTATATCCACGAGCGGTGACACACAGGCCCTGTAGCCCCCAGCTCCTCTGCCCTGGGCAACCACCAGTCTACCAACCTACTTTTTCTATGGGTCTCCCTATTCTGGACATTTCATATACTTGGGATCATACAATATGTGCCATTCTGTGTCTAGTTTGTTCACTTAGAATAATGTTGTCAAGGTTCATCCATGTTGTACCATGCATCAGTGCTTCATTTCTTTTTATGGATGAATGATATTCCATTCTCTGGAGAGACAACATTTTATTTATCCATTCATCAGTTGAGGGGCATTTGGGTTGTTTTCGTCCTTTGGCTATTGCAAATAGTGCTGTTAAGAACATTTATGTATAAGTTGTTTTTGGACATAAGTCCTCATTTCTCTTGGGTATACAGCTCAGAGTGGAATTGCTGGGTCAAAGGGTAACTATGTCTAACCGTTTAAGGAACTGCCGGACTGTTTTCCAAAATGGCCGGGTCATTTTAAATTTCCACCAGCATTGTATGAAAGTTCCAGTTTCTCCACATCCTTGCTAAACACTTCTTATCTGTCTTTTTCATTATAACCATCCTAGTGGGTGTAAAGTGGTAGCTCGTTGTGGGGTGTTTGTTTATTTGTTTGTTTGTTTGTTTTGCGGTACGTGGGCCTCTCAGTGTTTGTGGCCTCGCCCGTTGTGGAGCACAGGCTCCGGATGCGCAGGCTCAGCGACCATGGCTCTCGGGCCCAGCCGCACCGCAGCAAGCGGGATCCTCCCGGACCGGGGCACGAACCTGCGTCCCCTGCATCGGCAGGCGGACTCTCAACCACTGCGCCACCAGGGAAGCCCCCTCATTGTGGTTTTGATTTACATTTCCCTGATGGCTAACGATGTTGAGCATCTTTCCATGTGCTTATTATCCATTTGTATATCTTCTCGGGAGAAATGTCTGCTCAGATCCTTTGCCCATTTTTTAAATTGAATTCTTATCTTTTTATCATTGAGTTGTCTCAGTTCCTTATATAGTCTGGATGCAAGCCCCTTATCAGATATATGATTTGCAAATTCTCTCCAATTTTGTGGGTTGTCCTTTCATTTTATTTATGATATGGTTTGCAGTACACAAGTTTTTAATTTTGATGAAGTCCAACTTATTCTTAGGCCTGCGATCAATCTTTAGTGAACTTTTATATACTGTATGAGGTAGGAGTCCAAATTTATTCTTTTGCATGTATGTATCAGTTCTTCCAGCACTTGAAAATACTGTTCTTTTCTCATTGAATAGTCTTGGTACTTTGTTTTGTTTTGTTTTCTTTTGCGGTACACGGGCCTCTCACTGTTGTGGCACTCCCGTTGCGGGGCACAGGCTCCGGACGCGCAGGCTCAGTGGCCATGGCTCACGGACCCAGCTGCTCCGCGGCACGTGGGATCTTCCCAGACCGGGGCACAAACCCATGTCCCCTGCATCGCCAGGCAGACTCTCAACCACTGCGCCACCAGGGAAGCCCTGTCTTGGTACCTTTGTGGAAAATCAGTTGACCATAAATGATTTGAGATTTTTCTTCTTTTTTAATACAGGCATTTTACAGCTATAGATTTCCTTCTGAACATTGCTTTAGCTACATTTTGTAAGTTTTAGTATGTTGTGTTTTTATATTCATTCAGCTAAAGTATTTTCTAATTTATCATTCCACTTCTTGTTTAACACACTGACTATTAAAGAGTGTGTTGCTTAATTTTCACATATTTGTGAATTTTCCAAATTGCTGCCTTTTATTGATTTGTAATCTAATTCTCTTGTGGTCAGAGAACATACTTTGTTTCTTTTTCAATTGAATTTATTTAATTTTTTTTTATTTGTTTGGCTGTGCTGTGTGGTTTGCAGGATCTTAGTTCCCCCACCAGGGATCGAACCCATGCCCCCTGCAGCGGAAGCGTGGAGTCCTAATGACTGGACCGCCAGGGAATTCCCTTAAATTTATTTTAAAATTTAAAATTTATTGAGGCATGTTATATGGGCTAGAATCCGGTCTGTCTTGAAGAATGTTCCATGTGAATTTGAGAAGAATGTATTCTACTGATGTTTGGTGGAATGCTGTATTTTGTCTGTTTTGTCTAGTTAGTTTCAATTTCCTTGTTGATCTTCTGCCTAGCTGCCCTATCCACTGTTGAAAGTATTGAAATCTCCAACTATTATTTTGTAATGGTTTATTTCATCCTTCAGTTCTGTCGTTTGTTGCTTGGTGTATTTTGGGGTTCTGTTTTTAGGTGTGTATATGTTTGTAATTGTCACATCTTCCTCACGGCTTGACCTTTTACCATTATGATGTGATTGTGACTTCATTTGTCATTACTACAATAATTTTATCATTATCTCTGGTAATATTTTTTTGTTTTAAAGTCTAATGTGCCTGACATTAGTATAGTCATTCCATTCTCTTTTTTGGTTGTTGTTTTCTTGGTATATATTTTTCTCTTCTTTTACTTTCAGCCTATTTGTGTCTTTGAAAATAAAGCATGTTACCTCTAGACACCATTAGTTGGATCATGTGTTTTTTTATCCAGTCTTAGAAACTCTGCCTTTTGGCTTGGTTTGTTTAATCCATTCTTGTTTACTGTTATATTGATATGGTTGCATTTACATCTGCCATTTTGCTTTCTATTTTCTATATGTTACATGTCTTTTTCTCCCTCTGTTCCTCCTTTCCTGCTTTCTTTTGTATTGTGTAACATTTTAATTCTGTTAATTTTTCACTTTTTCTTAGTCATTTCTTAGTGGTTGCTCTAGGACTTAAAATATATGTCTTATCAGAATCTGTTAGGATGTGTAATAACTCACTAACAATGAAATATAGAAACACTGCTCCTATCTAGCTCTCTTCCTTCTAACTCTTTTGCTATTATATGTGAGAGACCCAGTAATACCTTACTGGTCATGTTTCTTGCTTTATATACTTTTATTTCGTGTAAAAACACTGAGAGAATAAAGGAAAACAAGCATGATTTATAGAGGTTGTTATATTAACCTTCTTATTGACCATTTCTGATCTCTTCATTTATTCTTGTGGATTTGAGTTACTGTCTGAGGTGATATTCCTTTACTCCAATGCAGCTGTGCTCCTTGTGCAGTTACTGTCACATATATTATATTTCTATATGTTAGAGGCCCACAATACATATTGTTTTATGCAGTTATTTTTTAAGGCACTTAAGAAAAGAAAAGAAATATGTAATCATACTGATTTTTATAGTTACCCATATTTACTAGCGCTTCGCTTTTTTTTTTTTTTTTTTGGTTTGGATTCAAGTTACCATCTGATGTCATTTGCTTTCAATCTGAAGGACTTTCTTTACTATTTATTTTTATTAGGCATGTATAATTCACATACCATACAATTCATCCCTTTAAAGTATAGAATTCAATGGTTTTTAGTATATTCACAGAGCTGTGCAACCATCACTACCATCAGTTTTCAGAAATTTTCATCATCCCCAAAAGAAGCCCTGTACTTATTAGCAGTCCCTCCTTTCCATCCTCCCCATCCCCAGCCATGGGTAACGACTAATCTACTTTGTCTCTATCGATGTGGCTATCCTGCATATTTCATATGAGTGGAATCATACAGTATGTGGTCCTTTATGAATGCCTTCTTTTAGTTAGCATGATGTTTTTACGTTTCATCCACGTTGCACTATGTATCAGTACTTTGTTCCATTTTGCGGGCTGAATAATATTTCACCTTTAATATTTCTTGTAAGAGAGGTCTGCCAGCAACAGGTATTCTCAGTTTTTATTTATCTGGGAATGTCTTTATTTTACCTTCATTTTTGCAAGATAATTTGCTGAATATAAGATACTTGGTTGACACTCTTTTACTTTCAGTAATTTGAATATATTATGCCATTGCCTTGTAACCTACATCGTTTCTGTTAAGAAGTTAGCTGTTAATTTTACTGTAGTGCCCTTGTATGTAACAAATTGTTTTTCCCTTTTTGCTTTCAAGATCTTATCTTTATTTTTGCTTTCCAGATTTTGCCTATGTTATGTCTGGATGTAGATCTCTTTGTGTTCATCTTTCTTGGAGTTTATAGAGTTTGCTGGATATACATATTGTTTTTCATCAACTTTGGGAAATTTTCAGCCATTAATACTTTAAATATTCTGTCCCTTTCTCCCCTCTTTCTGGTACTCCCACTACATATATATTGTTGCATGTAATGACATCTCACATTTCTCTGAGGCTCTCTTCACTTTCCTACATTGTTTTTCTCTCTGTTCTTCAGATTTCATAGTCTCCATTGTTCTATCTTCAGGTTTGCTGATCGTTTCTTCTGCCAGCTCAGATGTACTGTTGAGCTTTATTTTGGTTATTGTACTTTTTAAACCCCTGAATTATTTCCATTTGGTTCTTCTTTTTTTTTCTTTTTTGACTACATCACACAGCATGCAGGATCTTAGTTCCTCGACTAGGGATCAAACCCATGCCCCCTGCAGTGGAGGCACGGAGTCTTAACCACTGGACCCCCAGGGAAGTCCACATTTGTTTCTTTTTAAAAAAATAATTTCCATCTCTTGATGGCATTTTCTCTTTGATGAGAAATTTTTATTTTATCTTACTTTAATTCTTTAAGCATGGGAGCCAGGGGAAGAAGAAGCCCCCATCTCCTTGGCTGCACCTACCTGGGTAGAGCTTCCATTACAAAGAGCTGGGGGATAGGTGGGTCAGGGAGTGGGCCATGGCTCCAGTGCCACAGACTCTCACTGTTCTTCCCAAGATTTAGTGGATTTTCTTGAATGAGTATTTCTTAAAATGCTGTATGCCTTTAGGACAACTTTCAGAGACTTTGGCTTACTGTCCTTTTTTTTTTTTTAATGATTTTTATCAGTAAATGTGTTGTTTTGCCGAGTTCCTTACTGTACTTTTTCAGAAGTCTTATCCCCCTTCCATGCAATCTCTTTTTTATGCAGATATTTTAACAGCTTTATTGAGATATAGCTAGCATACAAGAAACTGCACATCTATAAAGTATAGTATTTTTTTTCTTTATAACAGATTTAATCAGCTATACATATACATATGTTCCCATATCCCCTCCCTTTTGCGTCTCCCTCCCACCCTCCCTATCCCACCCCTCCAGGCGGTCACAAAGCACCGAGCTGATCTCCCTGTGCTATGCGGCTGCTTCCCACTAGCTATCTACCTTACGTTTGGTAGTGTATATATGTCCATGCCGCTCTTTCACTTTGTCACAGCTTACCCTTCCCCCTCCCCATATCCTCAAGTCCATTCTCTGGTAGGTCTGTGTCTTTATTCCTGTCTTACCCCTATGTTCTTCATGACATTTTTTTTCTTAAACTCCATATATATGTGTCAGCATACAGTATTTCTCTTTCTCTTTCTGACTTACTTCACTCTGTATGACAGACTCTAGGTCCATCCACCTCATTACAAATAGCTCAATTTCATTTCTTTTTATGGCTGAGTAATATTCCATTGTATATATGTGCCACATCTTCTTTACCCATTCATCCGATGATGGACACTTAGGTTGTTTCCATCTCCGGGCTATTGTAAATAGGGCTGCTATGAACATTTTGGTACATGTCTCTTTTTGAATTATGGTTTTCTCAGGGTATATGCCCAGTAGTGGGATTGCTGGGTCGTATGGTAGTTCTATTTGTAGTTTTTTAAGGAACCTCCATACCGTTCTCCATAGTGGCTGTACCAATTCACATTCCCACCAGCAGTGCAAGAGTGTTCCCTTTTTTCCACACCCTCTCCAGCATTTATTGTTTCTAGATGTTTTGATGATGGCCATTCTGACTGGTGTGAGATGATATCTCATTGTAGTTTTGATTTGCATTTCTCTAATGAGTAAAGATGTTGAGCATCCTTTCATGTGTTTGTTGGCAGTCTGTATATCTTCTGTGGAGAAATGTCTATTTAGGTCTTCTGCCCATTTTTGGATTGGGTTGTTTGTTTTTTTGTTATTGAGCTGCATGAGCTGCTTATAAATTGTGGAGATTAATCCTTTGTCAGTTGCTTCATTTGCAAATATTTTCTCCCATTCTGAGGGTTGTCTGTTGGTCTTGTTTATGGTTTCCTTTGCTGTGCCAAAGCTTTGAAGTGTCATTAGGTCCCATGTGTTTATTTTTGTCTTTATTTCCATTTCTCTAGGAGGTGGGTCAAAAAGGATCTTGCTGTGATTTATGTCATAGAGTGTTCTGCCTATGTTTTCCTCTAAGAGTTTGATAGTGTCTGGCCTTACATTTAGGTCTTTAATCCATTCTGAGCTTATTTTTGTGTATGGTGTTAGGGAGTGATCTAATCTCATACTTTTACATGTCCCTGTCCAGTTTTCCCAGCACCACTTATTGAAGAGACTGTCCTTTCTCCACTGTACATTCCTGGCTCCTTTATCAAAGATAAGGTGACCATATGTCCGTGGGTTTATCTCTGGGCTTTCTATCCTGTCCCATTGATCTATCCTTCTGTTTTTGTGCCAGTACCATACTGTCTTGATTACTGTAGCTTTGTAGTATAGTCTGAAGTCAGGGAGCCTGAGTCCTCCAGCTCCATTTTTCGTTCTCAAGATTGCTTTGGCTATTCGGGGTCTTTTGTGTTTCCATACAAATTGTGAAATTTTTTGTTCTAGTTCTGTGAAAAATGCCAGTGGTAGTTTGATAGGGATTGCATTGAATCTGTAGATTGCTTTGGGTAGTAGAGTCATTTTCACAATGTCGATTCTTCCAATCCAAGAACATGGTACATCTCTCCATCTATTTGTATCATCTTTAATTTCTTTCATCAGTGTCTTATAATTTTCTGCATACAGGTCTTTTGTCTCCTTAGGTAGGTTTATTCCTAGATATTTTATTCTTTTTGTTGCGATGGTAAATGGGAGTGTTTCCTTGATTTCACTTTCAGATTTTTCATCATTAGTATATAGGAATGCCAGAGATTTCTGTGCATTAATTTTGTATCCTGCAACTTTACCAACTTCATTGATGAGCTCTAGTAGTTTTCTGGTAGCATCTTTAGGATTCTCTATGTATAGTATCATGTCATCTGCAAACAGTGACAGCTTTACTTCTTCTTTTCCGATTTGGATTCCTTTTATTTCCTTTTCTTCTCTGATTGCTGTGGCTAAACCTTCCAAAACTATGTTGACTAAGAGTGGTGAGAGTGGGCAACCTTGTCTTGTTCCTGATCTTAGTGGAAATGGTTTCAGTTTTTCACCATTGAGGACGATGCTGGCTGTGGGTTTGTCATATATGGCCTTTATTATGTTGAGGAAAGTTCCCTCTATGCCTACTTTCTGCAGGGTTTTTATCCTAAATGGGTGTTGAATTTTGTCGAAAGCTTTCTCTGCACCTATTGAGATGATCGTATGGTTTTTCTCCTTCAATTTGTTAATATGGTGTATCACGTTGATTGATTTGCGTATATTGAAGAATCCTTGCATTCCTGGAATAAACCCCACTTGATCATGGTGTATGATCCTTTTAATGTGCTGTTGGATTCTGTTTGCTAGTATTTTGTTGAGGATTTTTGCATCTATGTTCATCAGTGATATTGGCCTGTAGTTTTCTTTCTTTGTGACATCCTTGTCTGGTTTTGGTATCAAGGTGATGGTGGCCTCGTAGAATGAGTTTGGGAGTGTTCCTCCCTCTGCTCTATTTTGGAAGAGTTTGAGAAGGATAGGTGTTAGCTCTTCTCTAAATGCTTGATAGAATTCGCCTGTGAAGCCATCTGGTCCTGGGCTTTTTTGTTTGTTGGAAGATTTTTTATCACAGTTTCAATTTCAGTGCTTGTGATTGGTCTGTTCATATTTTCTATTTCTTCCTGATTCAGTCTTGGCAGGTTGTGCATTTCTAAGAGTTTGTCCATTTCTTCCAGGTTGTCCATTTTATTGGCATAGAGTTGCTTATAGTCATCTCTCATGATCTTTTTTGTATTTCTGCAGTGTCAGTTGTTACTTCTCCTTTTTCATTTCTAATTCTATTGATTTGAGTCTTCTCCCTTTTTTTCTTGATGAGTCTGGCTAATGGTTTATCAATTTTGTTTACCTTCTCAAAGAACCAGCTTTTAGTTTTATTGATCTTTGCTATCGTTTCCTTCATTTCTTTTTCAGTTATTTCTGATCTGATTTCTATGATTTCTCTCCTTCTGCTAACTTTGGGATGTTTTTGTTCTTCTTTCTCTAATTGCTTTAGGTGCAAGGTTAGGTTGTTTATTCGAGATGTTTCCTGTTTCTTAAGGTGGGATTGTATTGCTATAAACTTCCCTCTTAGAACTGCTTTTGCTGCATCCCATAGGTTTTGGGTCGTCGTGTCTCCATTGTCATTTGTTTCTAGGTATTTTTAAATTTCCTCTTTGATTTCTTCAGTGATCACTTCGTTATTAAGTAGTGTATTGTTTAGCCTCCATGTGTTTGTATTTTTTACAGCTCTTTTCCTGTGATTGACATCTAGTCTCATAGCATTGTGGTCGGAAAAGATACTTGATACAATTTCAATTTTCTTAAATTTACCAAGGCTTGATTTGTGACCCAAGATATGATCTATCCTGGAGAATGTTCCATGAGCACTTGAGAAAAATGTGTATTCTGTTGTTTTTGGATGGAATGTCCTATAAATATCAATTAAGTCCATCTTGTTTAATGTATCATTTAAAGCTTGTGTTTCCTTATTTATTTTCATTTTGGATGATCTGTCCATTGGTGAAAGTGGGGTGTTAAAGTCCCCTACTATGAGTGTGTTACTGTCGATGTCTCCTTTTATGGCTGTTAGTATTTGCCTTATGTATTGAGGTGCTCCTATGTTGGGTGCATAAATATTTACAATTGTTATATCTTCTTCTTGGATCGATCCCTTGATCATTATGTAGTGTCCTTCTTTGTCTCTTGTAGTAGTCTTTATTTTAAAGTCTATTTTGTCTGATATGAGAATTGCTACTCCAGCTTTCTTTTGGTTTCCATTTGCATGGAATATCTTTTTCCATCCCCTTACTTTCAGTCTGTATGTGTCTCTAGGTCTGAAGTGGGTCTCTTGTAGGCAGCATATATATGGGTCTTGTTTTTGTATCCATTCAGCCAATCTGTGTCTTTTGGTGGGAGCATTTAGTCCATTTCCCTTTAAGGTAATTATCGATATGTATGTTGCTATTCCCATTTTCTTAATTGTTTTGGGTTCGTTATTGTAGGTCTTTTCCTTCTGTTGTGTTTCTTGCCTAGAGAAGTTCCTTTAGCATTTGTTGTAAAGCTGGTTTGGTGGTGCTGAACTCTCTCAGCTTTTGCTTGTCTGTAACCGTTTTAATTTCTCCATCCAATCTGAATGAGATCCTTGCTGGGTAGGGTAATCTTGGTTGCAGGTTTTTCTCCTTCATCACTTTAATTATGTCCTGCCACTCCCTTCTGGCTTGTAGAGTTTCTGCTGAGAGATCAGCTGTTATCCTGATGGGGATTCCCTTGTGTGTTATTTGTTGTTTTTGCCTTGCTGCTTTTCATATGATTTCTTTGTGTTTAATTTTTGACAGTTTGATTAATATGTGTCTTGGCGTATTTCTCCTTGGATTTATTCTGTATGGGACTCTCTGTGCCTCCTGGACTTGATTAACTATTTCCTTTCCCATATTAGGGAAGTTTTCAACTAGAATCTCTTCAAATATTTTCTCAGTCCCTTTCTTTTTCTCTTCTTCTTCTGGAACCCCTATAATTCGAATGTTGGTGCGTCTAATGTTGTCCCAGAGGTCTCTGAGACTGTCCTCTGTTCTTTTCATTCTTTTTTCTTTATTTTGCTCTGCAGCAGTTATTTCCACTATTTTATCTTCCACCTCACTTATCCGTTCTTCTGCCTCAGTTATTCTGCTATTGATCCCATCTAGAGTATTTTTCATTTCACTTATTGTGTTTTTAATCGATGCTTGATTCATCTTTAGTTCTTCTAGGTCCTTGTTAACTGTTTCTTGCATTTTGTCTATTCTATTTCCAAGATTTTGGATCTTGGAAATAGAATCTTGGATCATCTTTACCATCATTATTGTGAATTCTTTTTCAGGTAGACTGCCTATTACCTCTTCATTTGTTAGGTCTGGTGGGTTTTTATCTTGCTCCTTCTCCTGCTGTGTGTTTTTCTGTCTTCTCATTTTGCTTATGTTACCGTGTTTGGGGTCTCCTTTTTGCAAGCTGCAGGTTCGTAGTTCCCGTTGTTTTTGGTGTCTGTCCCCAGTGGCTAAGGTTGGTTTAGTGGGTTGTGTAGGCTTCCTGGTGGAGGGGACTAGTGCCTGTGTTCTGGTGGATGAGGCTGGATCTTGTCTTTCTGGTGGGCAGGTCCAGGTCTGGTGGTGTGTTTTGGGGTGTCTGCGGACTTTTTATGATTTTAGGCCACCTCTCTGCTAATGGGTGGCATTGTGTTCCTGTCTTGCTAGTTGTTTGGCATAGGGTGTCCAGCACTGTAGCTTGCTGGTCGTTGAGTGAAGCTGGGTGCTGGTGTTGAGATGGAGAGAGATCTCTGGAAGATTTTCGCCGTTTGATATTATGTGGAGCTGGGAGGTCTCTTGTGGACCAGTGTCCTGAAGTTGGCTCTCCCACCTCAGAGGCACAGCACTGACTCCTGGCTCCTCAATCTGGGATGATTTGTTGTCTATTCATGTATTCCACAGATGCAGGGTACATCAAGTTGATTGTGGAGCTTTAATCTGCTGCTTCTGAGGCTGCTGGGAGAGGTTTCCCTTTCTCTTCTTTGTTCTCACAGCTCCTGGGTCTCAGCTTTGGATTTGGCCCCGCCTCTGCGTGTAGGTCACCGGAGGGCATCTGTTCTTCGCTCAGACAGGACAGGGTTAAAGGAGCAGCCTCTTCGGGAACTCTGGCTCACTCAGGCCGGGCGGGAGGGAGGGGCACGGAGTGCGGGGCGAGCCTGCAGCGGCAGAGGCCCGCGTGACGTTGCACCAGCCCGAGGCGCGCCGTGCGTTCTCCCAGGGAAGCCGCCCCTGGATCCCGGGACCCCGGTAGTGGCGGGCTGCACAGGCTCCCGGAAGGGCGGTGTGGACAGTGACCTGCGCTCGCACACAGGCCTCTTGGCGGCGGCAGCAGCGGCCCCAGCGTCCCACGCCCGTCACTGGGCTCCGCGCTTTCAGCCGTCTGTGGAGCTCTTTTAAGCAGCGCTCTTAATCCCCTCTCCTCGCGCACCAGGAAACCAAGAGGGAAGAAAAAGTCTCTTGCCTCTTCGGCAGCTCCAGAGTTTTCCCGGACTCCCTCTCGGCTAGCTGTGGCACATTAGCCCCCTTCAGGCTGAGTTCTCGCCGCCAGCCCCAGTCCTCTCCCTGCGCTCTGCCCGAAGCCCGAGCCTCAGCTTCCAGCGCCGCCCGCCCCAGCGGGCGAGCAGACAAGCCTCTCGGGCTGGTGAGTGCCGCTCGGCACCGATCCTCTGTGCGGGAATCTCTCCGCTTTGCCCTACCCAGGTATGTGGGGAGTTTCTTGCCTTTTGGGAGGTCTGGGATCTTCTGCCAGCGTTCAGTAGGTGTTCTGTAGGAGTTGTTCCACGTGTAGCTGTATTTCTGGTGTATCCGTCAGAAGTTGTAAGTTTTGATGAAGTCCAATACGTCTGTCTTTTGTTTGGTTTTGGAGTCATCCAAGAAACCACTGCTTACTCCCGGGTCACCAAGAATTATACCTGTGTTTTCTTCCAAGTCTTATAGTTTTCACTCTTGCATCTCATTTCTGATATGTTGGCTCAGATGTATTTTCGTCTTCAGGGTGGAAATATCTACCGGGTCCCCCACCCGATGAAGGAGGAGAACATGGCGTGTGGCTGGTAAGTTCCGAAGCCCCTCGGGAATCCTCTGGTGGCTTTGATGTGCTGGGCCTGGGTGAGCGAGCTCTGGATGCTTCACTCCTGAAGGGGTGAGCACCAGGCCACGGGGAATCGGGGGCATCATCCCCATTTCTTTAGGGTTCGTCCAAAGCTGTCAGAGGATCAGTGTTTGGGGACAGAGTCCCATTCTCCCTTTCTTCCCCACAGTAACCAGCACAATGGTGGTCCCACAGACTGGGCAGAGCCAAGGAGCACTTACGTCTGCAAGAATTGCAGCCAGATGTTTTATACAGAGAGAGGGCTGAGCAGCCACATGTGTTTTCACAGCGACCAGTGGCCGTCACCTCGAGGGAAGCAGGAGCCGCAGGTGAAGGGGCTCGAAGCTGCCATTCATCTCAGGATGGAGCCGTCCTCCTGCGGGGAGCCTGGCTGGGGGCCGGGAGTCAGGGCTGTGCTGCTCTGGAGAGGCCCCTTTCTCCCTACGTACTGTGTCTCTTAAAGGGCTGGCTCTTCTCTGTGTGTAGGTGTGTGGCATGGAGTTTTGCAAGCCACGAAGACAGGTGCTGAGGCCGGAGGGGGACAGGCAGAGTTCCCCGAGAGCCAGGAAGTCCTTGGACAACATGACCGCCGCCCCTTTGGTGGTCCCTGTGTCGGTGCCTGTGGCTCCAGCGAACCATCCCCCGGGGAGCAAGGTGGGTGCACTTCCTTCCAGCTGCTTTCCAGCTGCCAGTGGGAGCTGTGAGAAAAGCCCCCAAATCCTGACTCCATAAGAGCTTGATTTGCGTGTTCATTCATCCATTCAACCTCCAGTGAACTTCTTTTGTGCCTGGCCCTGTGCTGGGCAGGGCTGGGGACACTGCAGCGACCACAACAGGCCTGCCTCCGTCTCCTGGGGCTCCCAGCCCAGCGGGGTAGATAGACCCATCCCCGGACACTGACGACCCAGAACGGGCCGGGCTGGGAGAGGGAGCTGTAGGAGCCCCGAGGGCACCAGAGACCCTGCCTGAGGAAGGGGGTGTTGCAGCTGAGAGCTGGAGGGTGAGGAGGGGTAAGATGGGCAGAGAGGAGGGGAGATTGCGTGGAGGTAAGAGAGAGTGTAGCAAGCTCAAGCCGTCGTCTCTTCAGCCTGTGCTGGAAGACCCCACCTGGAGAAGTCCATGCTGGACTCGGGTACGGGGTGCATGGAGCCCACTGTTTGTCTCCCAGGAGCTGCTGTCATTTTGAGGGCAACAGGTTTCCCTTTTGTCATGCTGTTGCATCCGTCTGGCCCCCACTCTTTAAGTGCCAGTCACTTTAACAACGGACATGAGTTTCCAAAATGGTCTGAGTGAGGGCCTCTCCTTGCGGGGTGTGGGTGCCTGAGAAGGCCCCAGCCTCAAACATCGCCCGGCTTAGGGTCTGGAGTCTGGCTCAGGCGTGGTGGCCCTGCCCGGCTTCCTGTGCTGAGGACTCTTTGCACGGCCATGCTGGGTGTGCGTCTGGCTGGTCAGTACCCTTTCCCACTCTCAGGCCATCTTGAGGACTGAGCTGTGGGGCCGGTGGCCTCAGGTGACCCCTGTGGTTCTGAAGTCTCTTCTTCTCCAGGGACAGGAGAAGGACGGGGAAGAGAGAGACAGGAGAGCAGCCAACACAGGAAGCGGAAGAAGCTCCCACGGCCCAAGGCACTGCTCATCCCTCCTCCGCCCTCCATGTCTGGGGAGCCGGGCCCGGGAGGATGCCGCCAGAGCTGCCTGTGCTCACCCGTGTTCCTGGTGGACCGTCTCCTGAAGGGAGTGTCCCAGTGCCCTGCCTACACGCCGCCCCCGATGCTCAGCCCCATCCGGGAGGGCTCTGGGCTGTATTTCAACACTCTGTGTTCCACATCTGCCCGGGCCCGTCCCGACAGGCTCATCAGCGCCATGCTTGGTGAGTGAGCTTGATCACCCCATGATAGGCCTGTGGGGGGCCAGACCCCCGCCCCCTGTAGAATTCGGTCCAGCCATTCCCTCTGGCCTACGCTTGGGTCTGGTCTGGGTGTCCTGTTGCTGTTCAGAACTATCCCAGGACCATCTGGGACCAGCAGCCTTCTAGGTGCTTATAATTTTGTAGCCAGAAAGAAAATAGACGCAATTTAGCCTAACCACCATTCTGCCTGCCCTTTCGAGTAATTGTTTAAACAGCTTTATTGAGGTATAATTCACATGCCATATGAATCACCCATTTAAAGTGTACAGTGATTTTTTAGTGTATTCTTAGGATTGTACACCCATCCCACAATCTAGTTCTAGAGCATTTTCATCACCCCAGAAGATTATATCCACGAGCGGTGACACACAGGCCCTGTAGCCCCCAGCTCCTCTGCCCTGGGCAACCACCAGTCTACCAACCTACTTTTTCTATGGGTCTCCCTATTCTGGACATTTCATATACTTGGGATCATACAATATGTGCCATTCTGTGTCTAGTTTGTTCACTTAGAATAATGTTGTCAAGGTTCATCCATGTTGTACCATGCATCAGTGCTTCATTTCTTTTTATGGATGAATGATATTCCATTCTCTGGAGAGACAACATTTTATTTATCCATTCATCAGTTGAGGGGCATTTGGGTTGTTTTCGTCCTTTGGGTCTTGCAAATAGTGCTGTTAAGAACATTTATGTATAAGTTGTTTTTGGACATAAGTCCTCATTTCTCTTGGGTATACAGCTCAGAGTGGAATTGCTGGGTCAAAGGGTAACTATGTCTAACCGTTTAAGGAACTGCCGGACTGTTTTCCAAAATGGCCGGGTCATTTTAAATTTCCACCAGCATTGTATGAAAGTTCCAGTTTCTCCACATCCTTGCTAAACACTTCTTATCTGTCTTTTTCATTATAACCATCCTAGTGGGTGTAAAGTGGTAGCTCTTTGTGGGGTGTTTGTTTATTTGTTTGTTTGTTTGTTTTGCGGTACGTGGGCCTCTCAGTGTTTGTGGCCTCGCCCGTTGTGGAGCACAGGCTCCGGATGCGCAGGCTCAGCGACCATGGCTCTCGGGCCCAGCCGCACCGCAGCAAGCGGGATCCTCCCGGACCGGGGCACGAACCTGCGTCCCCTGCATCGGCAGGCGGACTCTCAACCACTGCGCCACCAGGGAAGCCCCCTCATTGTGGTTTTGATTTACATTTCCCTGATGGCTAACGATGTTGAGCATCTTTCCATGTGCTTATTATCCATTTGTATATCTTCTCGGGAGAAATGTCTGCTCAGATCCTTTGCCCATTTTTTAAATTGAATTCTTATCTTTTTATCATTGAGTTGTCTCAGTTCCTTATATAGTCTGGATGCAAGCCCCTTATCAGATATATGATTTGCAAATTCTCTCCAATTTTGTGGGTTGTCCTTTCATTTTATTTATGATATGGTTTGCAGTACACAAGTTTTTAATTTTGATGAAGTCCAACTTATTCTTAGGCCTGCGATCAATCTTTAGTGAACTTTTATATACTGTATGAGGTAGGAGTCCAAATTTATTCTTTTGCATGTATGTATCAGTTCTTCCAGCACTTGAAAATACTGTTCTTTTCTCATTGAATAGTCTTGGTACTTTGTTTTGTTTTGTTTTCTTTTGCGGTACACGGGCCTCTCACTGTTGTGGCACTCCCGTTGCGGGGCACAGGCTCCGGACGCGCAGGCTCAGTGGCCATGGCTCACGGACCCAGCTGCTCCGCGGCACGTGGGATCTTCCCAGACCGGGGCACAAACCCATGTCCCCTGCATCGCCAGGCAGACTCTCAACCACTGCGCCACCAGGGAAGCCCTGTCTTGGTACCTTTGTGGAAAATCAGTTGACCATAAATGATTTGAGATTTTTCTTCTTTTTTAATACAGGCATTTTACAGCTATAGATTTCCTTCTGAACATTGCTTTAGCTACATTTTGTAAGTTTTAGTATGTTGTGTTTTTATATTCATTCAGCTAAAGTATTTTCTAATTTATCATTCCACTTCTTGTTTAACACACTGACTATTAAAGAGTGTGTTGCTTAATTTTCACATATTTGTGAATTTTCCAAATTGCTGCCTTTTATTGATTTGTAATCTAATTCTCTTGTGGTCAGAGAACATACTTTGTTTCTTTTTCAATTGAATTTATTTAATTTTTTTTTATTTGTTTGGCTGTGCTGTGTGGTTTGCAGGATCTTAGTTCCCCCACCAGGGATCGAACCCATGCCCCCTGCAGCGGAAGCGTGGAGTCCTAATGACTGGACCGCCAGGGAATTCCCTTAAATTTATTTTAAAATTTAAAATTTATTGAGGCATGTTATATGGGCTAGAATCCGGTCTGTCTTGAAGAATGTTCCATGTGAATTTGAGAAGAATGTATTCTACTGATGTTTGGTGGAATGCTGTATTTTGTCTGTTTTGTCTAGTTAGTTTCAATTTCCTTGTTGATCTTCTGCCTAGCTGCCCTATCCACTGTTGAAAGTATTGAAATCTCCAACTATTATTTTGTAATGGTTTATTTCATCCTTCAGTTCTGTCGTTTGTTGCTTGGTGTATTTTGGGGTTCTGTTTTTAGGTGTGTATATGTTTGTAATTGTCACATCTTCCTCACGGCTTGACCTTTTACCATTATGATGTGATTGTGACTTCATTTGTCATTACTACAATAATTTTATCATTATCTCTGGTAATATTTTTTTGTTTTAAAGTCTAATGTGCCTGACATTAGTATAGTCATTCCATTCTCTTTTTTGGTTGTTGTTTTCTTGGTATATATTTTTCTCTTCTTTTACTTTCAGCCTATTTGTGTCTTTGAAAATAAAGCATGTTACCTCTAGACACCATTAGTTGGATCATGTGTTTTTTTATCCAGTCTTAGAAACTCTGCCTTTTGGCTTGGTTTGTTTAATCCATTCTTGTTTACTGTTATATTGATATGGTTGCATTTACATCTGCCATTTTGCTTTCTATTTTCTATATGTTACATGTCTTTTTCTCCCTCTGTTCCTCCTTTCCTGCTTTCTTTTGTATTGTGTAACATTTTAATTCTGTTAATTTTTCACTTTTTCTTAGTCATTTCTTAGTGGTTGCTCTAGGACTTAAAATATATGTCTTATCAGAATCTGTTAGGATGTGTAATAACTCACTAACAATGAAATATAGAAACACTGCTCCTATCTAGCTCTCTTCCTTCTAACTCTTTTGCTATTATATGTGAGAGACCCAGTAATACCTTACTGGTCATGTTTCTTGCTTTATATACTTTTATTTCGTGTAAAAACACTGAGAGAATAAAGGAAAACAAGCATGATTTATAGAGGTTGTTATATTAACCTTCTTATTGACCATTTCTGATCTCTTCATTTATTCTTGTGGATTTGAGTTACTGTCTGAGGTGATATTCCTTTACTCCAATGCAGCTGTGCTCCTTGTGCAGTTACTGTCACATATATTATATTTCTATATGTTAGAGGCCCACAATACATATTGTTTTATGCAGTTATTTTTTAAGGCACTTAAGAAAAGAAAAGAAATATGTAATCATACTGATTTTTATAGTTACCCATATTTACTAGCGCTTCGCTTTTTTTTTTTTTTTTTTGGTTTGGATTCAAGTTACCATCTGATGTCATTTGCTTTCAATCTGAAGGACTTTCTTTACTATTTATTTTTATTAGGCATGTATAATTCACATACCATACAATTCATCCCTTTAAAGTATAGAATTCAATGGTTTTTAGTATATTCACAGAGCTGTGCAACCATCACTACCATCAGTTTTCAGAAATTTTCATCATCCCCAAAAGAAGCCCTGTACTTATTAGCAGTCCCTCCTTTCCATCCTCCCCATCCCCAGCCATGGGTAACGACTAATCTACTTTGTCTCTATCGATGTGGCTATCCTGCATATTTCATATGAGTGGAATCATACAGTATGTGGTCCTTTATGAATGCCTTCTTTTAGTTAGCATGATGTTTTTACGTTTCATCCACGTTGCACTATGTATCAGTACTTTGTTCCATTTTGCGGGCTGAATAATATTTCACCTTTAATATTTCTTGTAAGAGAGGTCTGCCAGCAACAGGTATTCTCAGTTTTTATTTATCTGGGAATGTCTTTATTTTACCTTCATTTTTGCAAGATAATTTGCTGAATATAAGATACTTGGTTGACACTCTTTTACTTTCAGTAATTTGAATATATTATGCCATTGCCTTGTAACCTACATCGTTTCTGTTAAGAAGTTAGCTGTTAATTTTACTGTAGTGCCCTTGTATGTAACAAATTGTTTTTCCCTTTTTGCTTTCAAGATCTTATCTTTATTTTTGCTTTCCAGATTTTGCCTATGTTATGTCTGGATGTAGATCTCTTTGTGTTCATCTTTCTTGGAGTTTATAGAGTTTGCTGGATATACATATTGTTTTTCATCAACTTTGGGAAATTTTCAGCCATTAATACTTTAAATATTCTGTCCCTTTCTCCCCTCTTTCTGGTACTCCCACTACATATATATTGTTGCATGTAATGACATCTCACATTTCTCTGAGGCTCTCTTCACTTTCCTACATTGTTTTTCTCTCTGTTCTTCAGATTTCATAGTCTCCATTGTTCTATCTTCAGGTTTGCTGATCGTTTCTTCTGCCAGCTCAGATGTACTGTTGAGCTTTATTTTGGTTATTGTACTTTTTAAACCCCTGAATTATTTCCATTTGGTTCTTCTTTTTTTTTCTTTTTTGACTACATCACACAGCATGCAGGATCTTAGTTCCTCGACTAGGGATCAAACCCATGCCCCCTGCAGTGGAGGCACGGAGTCTTAACCACTGGACCCCCAGGGAAGTCCACATTTGTTTCTTTTTAAAAAAATAATTTCCATCTCTTGATGGCATTTTCTCTTTGATGAGAAATTTTTATTTTATCTTACTTTAATTCTTTAAGCATGGGAGCCAGGGGAAGAAGAAGCCCCCATCTCCTTGGCTGCACCTACCTGGGTAGAGCTTCCATTACAAAGAGCTGGGGGATAGGTGGGTCAGGGAGTGGGCCATGGCTCCAGTGCCACAGACTCTCACTGTTCTTCCCAAGATTTAGTGGATTTTCTTGAATGAGTATTTCTTAAAATGCTGTATGCCTTTAGGACAACTTTCAGAGACTTTGGCTTACTGTCCTTTTTTTTTTTTAATGATTTTTATCAGTAAATGTGTTGTTTTGCCGAGTTCCTTACTGTACTTTTTCAGAAGTCTTATCCCCCTTCCATGCAATCTCTTTTTTATGCAGATATTTTAACAGCTTTATTGAGATATAGCTAGCATACAAGAAACTGCACATCTATAAAGTATAGTATTTTTTTTCTTTATAACAGATTTAATCAGCTATACATATACATATGTTCCCATATCCCCTCCCTTTTGCGTCTCCCTCCCACCCTCCCTATCCCACCCCTCCAGGCGGTCACAAAGCACCGAGCTGATCTCCCTGTGCTATGCGGCTGCTTCCCACTAGCTATCTACCTTACGTTTGGTAGTGTATATATGTCCATGCCGCTCTTTCACTTTGTCACAGCTTACCCTTCCCCCTCCCCATATCCTCAAGTCCATTCTCTGGTAGGTCTGTGTCTTTATTCCTGTCTTACCCCTATGTTCTTCATGACATTTTTTTTCTTAAACTCCATATATATGTGTCAGCATACAGTATTTCTCTTTCTCTTTCTGACTTACTTCACTCTGTATGACAGACTCTAGGTCCATCCACCTCATTACAAATAGCTCAATTTCATTTCTTTTTATGGCTGAGTAATATTCCATTGTATATATGTGCCACATCTTCTTTACCCATTCATCCGATGATGGACACTTAGGTTGTTTCCATCTCCGGGCTATTGTAAATAGGGCTGCTATGAACATTTTGGTACATGTCTCTTTTTGAATTATGGTTTTCTCAGGGTATATGCCCAGTAGTGGGATTGCTGGGTCGTATGGTAGTTCTATTTGTAGTTTTTTAAGGAACCTCCATACCGTTCTCCATAGTGGCTGTACCAATTCACATTCCCACCAGCAGTGCAAGAGTGTTCCCTTTTTTCCACACCCTCTCCAGCATTTATTGTTTCTAGATGTTTTGATGATGGCCATTCTGACTGGTGTGAGATGATATCTCATTGTAGTTTTGATTTGCATTTCTCTAATGAGTAAAGATGTTGAGCATCCTTTCATGTGTTTGTTGGCAGTCTGTATATCTTCTGTGGAGAAATGTCTATTTAGGTCTTCTGCCCATTTTTGGATTGGGTTGTTTGTTTTTTTGTTATTGAGCTGCATGAGCTGCTTATAAATTGTGGAGATTAATCCTTTGTCAGTTGCTTCATTTGCAAATATTTTCTCCCATTCTGAGGGTTGTCTGTTGGTCTTGTTTATGGTTTCCTTTGCTGTGCCAAAGCTTTGAAGTGTCATTAGGTCCCATGTGTTTATTTTTGTCTTTATTTCCATTTCTCTAGGAGGTGGGTCAAAAAGGATCTTGCTGTGATTTATGTCATAGAGTGTTCTGCCTATGTTTTCCTCTAAGAGTTTGATAGTGTCTGGCCTTACATTTAGGTCTTTAATCCATTCTGAGCTTATTTTTGTGTATGGTGTTAGGGAGTGATCTAATCTCATACTTTTACATGTCCCTGTCCAGTTTTCCCAGCACCACTTATTGAAGAGACTGTCCTTTCTCCACTGTACATTCCTGGCTCCTTTATCAAAGATAAGGTGACCATATGTCCGTGGGTTTATCTCTGGGCTTTCTATCCTGTCCCATTGATCTATCCTTCTGTTTTTGTGCCAGTACCATACTGTCTTGATTACTGTAGCTTTGTAGTATAGTCTGAAGTCAGGGAGCCTGAGTCCTCCAGCTCCATTTTTCGTTCTCAAGATTGCTTTGGCTATTCGGGGTCTTTTGTGTTTCCATACAAATTGTGAAATTTTTTGTTCTAGTTCTGTGAAAAATGCCAGTGGTAGTTTGATAGGGATTGCATTGAATCTGTAGATTGCTTTGGGTAGTAGAGTCATTTTCACAATGTCGATTCTTCCAATCCAAGAACATGGTACATCTCTCCATCTATTTGTATCATCTTTAATTTCTTTCATCAGTGTCTTATAATTTTCTGCATACAGGTCTTTTGTCTCCTTAGGTAGGTTTATTCCTAGATATTTTATTCTTTTTGTTGCGATGGTAAATGGGAGTGTTTCCTTGATTTCACTTTCAGATTTTTCATCATTAGTATATAGGAATGCCAGAGATTTCTGTGCATTAATTTTGTATCCTGCAACTTTACCAACTTCATTGATGAGCTCTAGTAGTTTTCTGGTAGCATCTTTAGGATTCTCTATGTATAGTATCATGTCATCTGCAAACAGTGACAGCTTTACTTCTTCTTTTCCGATTTGGATACCTTTTATTTCCTTTTCTTCTCTGATTGCTGTGGCTAAACCTTCCAAAACTATGTTGACTAAGAGTGGTGAGAGTGGGCAAGCTTGTCTTGTTCCTGATCTTAGTGGAAATGGTTTCAGTTTTTCACCATTGAGGACGATGCTGGCTGTGGGTTTGTCATATATGGCCTTTATTATGTTGAGGAAAGTTCCCTCTATGCCTACTTTCTGCAGGGTTTTTATCCTAAATGGGTGTTGAATTTTGTCGAAAGCTTTCTCTGCACCTATTGAGATGATCGTATGGTTTTTCTCCTTCAATTTGTTAATATGGTGTATCACGTTGATTGATTTGCGTATATTGAAGAATCCTTGCATTCCTGGAATAAACCCCACTTGATCATGGTGTATGATCCTTTTAATGTGCTGTTGGATTCTGTTTGCTAGTATTTTGTTGAGGATTTTTGCATCTATGTTCATCAGTGATATTGGCCTGTAGTTTTCTTTCTTTGTGACATCCTTGTCTGGTTTTGGTATCAAGGTGATGGTGGCCTCGTAGAATGAGTTTGGGAGTGTTCCTCCCTCTGCTCTATTTTGGAAGAGTTTGAGAAGGATAGGTGTTAGCTCTTCTCTAAATGCTTGATAGAATTCGCCTGTGAAGCCATCTGGTCCTGGGCTTTTTTGTTTGTTGGAAGATTTTTTATCACAGTTTCAATTTCAGTGCTTGTGATTGGTCTGTTCATATTTTCTATTTCTTCCTGATTCAGTCTTGGCAGGTTGTGCATTTCTAAGAGTTTGTCCATTTCTTCCAGGTTGTCCATTTTATTGGCATAGAGTTGCTTATAGTCATCTCTCATGATCTTTTTTGTATTTCTGCAGTGTCAGTTGTTACTTCTCCTTTTTCATTTCTAATTCTATTGATTTGAGTCTTCTCCCTTTTTTTCTTGATGAGTCTGGCTAATGGTTTATCAATTTTGTTTACCTTCTCAAAGAACCAGCTTTTAGTTTTATTGATCTTTGCTATCGTTTCCTTCATTTCTTTTTCAGTTATTTCTGATCTGATTTCTATGATTTCTCTCCTTCTGCTAACTTTGGGATGTTTTTGTTCTTCTTTCTCTAATTGCTTTAGGTGCAAGGTTAGGTTGTTTATTCGAGATGTTTCCTGTTTCTTAAGGTGGGATTGTATTGCTATAAACTTCCCTCTTAGAACTGCTTTTGCTGCATCCCATAGGTTTTGGGTCGTCGTGTCTCCATTGTCATTTGTTTCTAGGTATTTTTAAATTTCCTCTTTGATTTCTTCAGTGATCACTTCGTTATTAAGTAGTGTATTGTTTAGCCTCCATGTGTTTGTATTTTTTACAGCTCTTTTCCTGTGATTGACATCTAGTCTCATAGCATTGTGGTCGGAAAAGATACTTGATACAATTTCAATTTTCTTAAATTTACCAAGGCTTGATTTGTGACCCAAGATATGATCTATCCTGGAGAATGTTCCATGAGCACTTGAGAAAAATGTGTATTCTGTTGTTTTTGGATGGAATGTCCTATAAATATCAATTAAGTCCATCTTGTTTAATGTATCATTTAAAGCTTGTGTTTCCTTATTTATTTTCATTTTGGATGATCTGTCCATTGGTGAAAGTGGGGTGTTAAAGTCCCCTACTATGAGTGTGTTACTGTCGATGTCTCCTTTTATGGCTGTTAGTATTTGCCTTATGTATTGAGGTGCTCCTATGTTGGGTGCATAAATATTTACAATTGTTATATCTTCTTCTTGGATCGATCCCTTGATCATTATGTAGTGTCCTTCTTTGTCTCTTGTAGTAGTCTTTATTTTAAAGTCTATTTTGTCTGATATGAGAATTGCTACTCCAGCTTTCTTTTGGTTTCCATTTGCATGGAATATCTTTTTCCATCCCCTTACTTTCAGTCTGTATGTGTCTCTAGGTCTGAAGTGGGTCTCTTGTAGGCAGCATATATATGGGTCTTGTTTTTGTATCCATTCAGCCAATCTGTGTCTTTTGGTGGGAGCATTTAGTCCATTTCCCTTTAAGGTAATTATCGATATGTATGTTGCTATTCCCATTTTCTTAATTGTTTTGGGTTCGTTATTGTAGGTCTTTTCCTTCTGTTGTGTTTCTTGCCTAGAGAAGTTCCTTTAGCATTTGTTGTAAAGCTGGTTTGGTGGTGCTGAACTCTCTCAGCTTTTGCTTGTCTGTAACCGTTTTAATTTCTCCATCCAATCTGAATGAGATCCTTGCTGGGTAGGGTAATCTTGGTTGCAGGTTTTTCTCCTTCATCACTTTAATTATGTCCTGCCACTCCCTTCTGGCTTGTAGAGTTTCTGCTGAGAGATCAGCTGTTATCCTGATGGGGATTCCCTTGTGTGTTATTTGTTGTTTTTGCCTTGCTGCTTTTCATATGATTTCTTTGTGTTTAATTTTTGACAGTTTGATTAATATGTGTCTTGGCGTATTTCTCCTTGGATTTATTCTGTATGGGACTCTCTGTGCCTCCTGGACTTGATTAACTATTTCCTTTCCCATATTAGGGAAGTTTTCAACTAGAATCTCTTCAAATATTTTCTCAGTCCCTTTCTTTTTCTCTTCTTCTTCTGGAACCCCTATAATTCGAATGTTGGTGCGTCTAATGTTGTCCCAGAGGTCTCTGAGACTGTCCTCTGTTCTTTTCATTCTTTTTTCTTTATTTTGCTCTGCAGCAGTTATTTCCACTATTTTATCTTCCACCTCACTTATCCGTTCTTCTGCCTCAGTTATTCTGCTATTGATCCCATCTAGAGTATTTTTCATTTCACTTATTGTGTTTTTAATCGATGCTTGATTCATCTTTAGTTCTTCTAGGTCCTTGTTAACTGTTTCTTGCATTTTGTCTATTCTATTTCCAAGATTTTGGATCTTGGAAATAGAATCTTGGATCATCTTTACCATCATTATTGTGAATTCTTTTTCAGGTAGACTGCCTATTACCTCTTCATTTGTTAGGTCTGGTGGGTTTTTATCTTGCTCCTTCTCCTGCTGTGTGTTTTTCTGTCTTCTCATTTTGCTTATGTTACCGTGTTTGGGGTCTCCTTTTTGCAAGCTGCAGGTTCGTAGTTCCCGTTGTTTTTGGTGTCTGTCCCCAGTGGCTAAGGTTGGTTTAGTGGGTTGTGTAGGCTTCCTGGTGGAGGGGACTAGTGCCTGTGTTCTGGTGGATGAGGCTGGATCTTGTCTTTCTGGTGGGCAGGTCCAGGTCTGGTGGTGTGTTTTGGGGTGTCTGCGGACTTTTTATGATTTTAGGCCACCTCTCTGCTAATGGGTGGCATTGTGTTCCTGTCTTGCTAGTTGTTTGGCATAGGGTGTCCAGCACTGTAGCTTGCTGGTCGTTGAGTGAAGCTGGGTGCTGGTGTTGAGATGGAGAGAGATCTCTGGAAGATTTTCGCCGTTTGATATTATGTGGAGCTGGGAGGTCTCTTGTGGACCAGTGTCCTGAAGTTGGCTCTCCCACCTCAGAGGCACAGCACTGACTCCTGGCTCCTCAATCTGGGATGATTTGTTGTCTATTCATGTATTCCACAGATGCAGGGTACATCAAGTTGATTGTGGAGCTTTAATCTGCTGCTTCTGAGGCTGCTGGGAGAGGTTTCCCTTTCTCTTCTTTGTTCTCACAGCTCCTGGGTCTCAGCTTTGGATTTGGCCCCGCCTCTGCGTGTAGGTCACCGGAGGGCGTCTGTTCTTCGCTCAGACAGGACAGGGTTAAAGGAGCAGCCTCTTCGGGAACTCTGGCTCACTCAGGCCGGGCGGGAGGGAGGGGCACGGAGTGCGGGGCGAGCCTGCAGCGGCAGAGGCCCGCGTGACGTTGCACCAGCCCGAGGCGCGCCGTGCGTTCTCCCAGGGAAGCCGCCCCTGGATCCCGGGACCCCGGTAGTGGCGGGCTGCACAGGCTCCCGGAAGGGCGGTGTGGACAGTGACCTGCGCTCGCACACAGGCCTCTTGGCGGCGGCAGCAGCGGCCCCAGCGTCCCACGCCCGTCACTGGGCTCCGCGCTTTCAGCCGTCTGTGGAGCTCTTTTAAGCAGCGCTCTTAATCCCCTCTCCTCGCGCACCAGGAAACCAAGAGGGAAGAAAAAGTCTCTTGCCTCTTCGGCAGCTCCAGAGTTTTCCCGGACTCCCTCTCGGCTAGCTGTGGCACATTAGCCCCCTTCAGGCTGAGTTCTCGCCGCCAGCCCCAGTCCTCTCCCTGCGCTCTGCCCGAAGCCCGAGCCTCAGCTTCCAGCGCCGCCCGCCCCAGCGGGCGAGCAGACAAGCCTCTCGGGCTGGTGAGTGCCGCTCGGCACCGATCCTCTGTGCGGGAATCTCTCCGCTTTGCCCTACCCAGGTATGTGGGGAGTTTCTTGCCTTTTGGGAGGTCTGGGATCTTCTGCCAGCGTTCAGTAGGTGTTCTGTAGGAGTTGTTCCACGTGTAGCTGTATTTCTGGTGTATCCGTCAGAAGTTGTAAGTTTTGATGAAGTCCAATACGTCTGTCTTTTGTTTGGTTTTGGAGTCATCCAAGAAACCACTGCTTACTCCCGGGTCACCAAGAATTATACCTGTGTTTTCTTCCAAGTCTTATAGTTTTCACTCTTGCATCTCATTTCTGATATGTTGGCTCAGATGTATTTTCGTCTTCAGGGTGGAAATATCTACCGGGTCCCCCACCCGATGAAGGAGGAGAACATGGCGTGTGGCTGGTAAGTTCCGAAGCCCCTCGGGAATCCTCTGGTGGCTTTGATGTGCTGGGCCTGGGTGAGCGAGCTCTGGATGCTTCACTCCTGAAGGGGTGAGCACCAGGCCACGGGGAATCGGGGGCATCATCCCCATTTCTTTAGGGTTCGTCCAAAGCTGTCAGAGGATCAGTGTTTGGGGACAGAGTCCCATTCTCCCTTTCTTCCCCACAGTAACCAGCACAATGGTGGTCCCACAGACTGGGCAGAGCCAAGGAGCACTTACGTCTGCAAGAATTGCAGCCAGATGTTTTATACAGAGAGAGGGCTGAGCAGCCACATGTGTTTTCACAGCGACCAGTGGCCGTCACCTCGAGGGAAGCAGGAGCCGCAGGTGAAGGGGCTCGAAGCTGCCATTCATCTCAGGATGGAGCCGTCCTCCTGCGGGGAGCCTGGCTGGGGGCCGGGAGTCAGGGCTGTGCTGCTCTGGAGAGGCCCCTTTCTCCCTACGTACTGTGTCTCTTAAAGGGCTGGCTCTTCTCTGTGTGTAGGTGTGTGGCATGGAGTTTTGCAAGCCACGAAGACAGGTGCTGAGGCCGGAGGGGGACAGGCAGAGTTCCCCGAGAGCCAGGAAGTCCTTGGACAACATGACCGCCGCCCCTTTGGTGGTCCCTGTGTCGGTGCCTGTGGCTCCAGCGAACCATCCCCCGGGGAGCAAGGTGGGTGCACTTCCTTCCAGCTGCTTTCCAGCTGCCAGTGGGAGCTGTGAGAAAAGCCCCCAAATCCTGACTCCATAAGAGCTTGATTTGCGTGTTCATTCATCCATTCAACCTCCAGTGAACTTCTTTTGTGCCTGGCCCTGTGCTGGGCAGGGCTGGGGACACTGCAGCGACCACAACAGGCCTGCCTCCGTCTCCTGGGGCTCCCAGCCCAGCGGGGTAGATAGACCCATCCCCGGACACTGACGACCCAGAACGGGCCGGGCTGGGAGAGGGAGCTGTAGGAGCCCCGAGGGCACCAGAGACCCTGCCTGAGGAAGGGGGTGTTGCAGCTGAGAGCTGGAGGGTGAGGAGGGGTAAGATGGGCAGAGAGGAGGGGAGATTGCGTGGAGGTAAGAGAGAGTGTAGCAAGCTCAAGCCGTCGTCTCTTCAGCCTGTGCTGGAAGACCCCACCTGGAGAAGTCCATGCTGGACTCGGGTACGGGGTGCATGGAGCCCACTGTTTGTCTCCCAGGAGCTGCTGTCATTTTGAGGGCAACAGGTTTCCCTTTTGTCATGCTGTTGCATCCGTCTGGCCCCCACTCTTTAAGTGCCAGTCACTTTAACAACGGACATGAGTTTCCAAAATGGTCTGAGTGAGGGCCTCTCCTTGCGGGGTGTGGGTGCCTGAGAAGGCCCCAGCCTCAAACATCGCCCGGCTTAGGGTCTGGAGTCTGGCTCAGGCGTGGTGGCCCTGCCCGGCTTCCTGTGCTGAGGACTCTTTGCACGGCCATGCTGGGTGTGCGTCTGGCTGGTCAGTACCCTTTCCCACTCTCAGGCCATCTTGAGGACTGAGCTGTGGGGCCGGTGGCCTCAGGTGACCCCTGTGGTTCTGAAGTCTCTTCTTCTCCAGGGACAGGAGAAGGACGGGGAAGAGAGAGACAGGAGAGCAGCCAACACAGGAAGCGGAAGAAGCTCCCACGGCCCAAGGCACTGCTCATCCCTCCTCCGCCCTCCATGTCTGGGGAGCCGGGCCCGGGAGGATGCCGCCAGAGCTGCCTGTGCTCACCCGTGTTCCTGGTGGACCGTCTCCTGAAGGGAGTGTCCCAGTGCCCTGCCTACACGCCGCCCCCGATGCTCAGCCCCATCCGGGAGGGCTCTGGGCTGTATTTCAACACTCTGTGTTCCACATCTGCCCGGGCCCGTCCCGACAGGCTCATCAGCGCCATGCTTGGTGAGTGAGCTTGATCACCCCATGATAGGCCTGTGGGGGGCCAGACCCCCGCCCCCTGTAGAATTCGGTCCAGCCATTCCCTCTGGCCTACGCTTGGGTCTGGTCTGGGTGTCCTGTTGCTGTTCAGAACTATCCCAGGACCATCTGGGACCAGCAGCCTTCTAGGTGCTTATAATTTTGTAGCCAGAAAGAAAATAGACGCAATTTAGCCTAACCACCATTCTGCCTGCCCTTTCGAGTAATTGTTTAAACAGCTTTATTGAGGTATAATTCACATGCCATATGAATCACCCATTTAAAGTGTACAGTGATTTTTTAGTGTATTCTTAGGATTGTACACCCATCCCACAATCTAGTTCTAGAGCATTTTCATCACCCCAGAAGATTATATCCACGAGCGGTGACACACAGGCCCTGTAGCCCCCAGCTCCTCTGCCCTGGGCAACCACCAGTCTACCAACCTACTTTTTCTATGGGTCTCCCTATTCTGGACATTTCATATACTTGGGATCATACAATATGTGCCATTCTGTGTCTAGTTTGTTCACTTAGAATAATGTTGTCAAGGTTCATCCATGTTGTACCATGCATCAGTGCTTCATTTCTTTTTATGGATGAATGATATTCCATTCTCTGGAGAGACAACATTTTATTTATCCATTCATCAGTTGAGGGGCATTTGGGTTGTTTTCGTCCTTTGGGTCTTGCAAATAGTGCTGTTAAGAACATTTATGTATAAGTTGTTTTTGGACATAAGTCCTCATTTCTCTTGGGTATACAGCTCAGAGTGGAATTGCTGGGTCAAAGGGTAACTATGTCTAACCGTTTAAGGAACTGCCGGACTGTTTTCCAAAATGGCCGGGTCATTTTAAATTTCCACCAGCATTGTATGAAAGTTCCAGTTTCTCCACATCCTTGCTAAACACTTCTTATCTGTCTTTTTCATTATAACCATCCTAGTGGGTGTAAAGTGGTAGCTCTTTGTGGGGTGTTTGTTTATTTGTTTGTTTGTTTGTTTTGCGGTACGTGGGCCTCTCAGTGTTTGTGGCCTCGCCCGTTGTGGAGCACAGGCTCCGGATGCGCAGGCTCAGCGACCATGGCTCTCGGGCCCAGCCGCACCGCAGCAAGCGGGATCCTCCCGGACCGGGGCACGAACCTGCGTCCCCTGCATCGGCAGGCGGACTCTCAACCACTGCGCCACCAGGGAAGCCCCCTCATTGTGGTTTTGATTTACATTTCCCTGATGGCTAACGATGTTGAGCATCTTTCCATGTGCTTATTATCCATTTGTATATCTTCTCGGGAGAAATGTCTGCTCAGATCCTTTGCCCATTTTTTAAATTGAATTCTTATCTTTTTATCATTGAGTTGTCTCAGTTCCTTATATAGTCTGGATGCAAGCCCCTTATCAGATATATGATTTGCAAATTCTCTCCAATTTTGTGGGTTGTCCTTTCATTTTATTTATGATATGGTTTGCAGTACACAAGTTTTTAATTTTGATGAAGTCCAACTTATTCTTAGGCCTGCGATCAATCTTTAGTGAACTTTTATATACTGTATGAGGTAGGAGTCCAAATTTATTCTTTTGCATGTATGTATCAGTTCTTCCAGCACTTGAAAATACTGTTCTTTTCTCATTGAATAGTCTTGGTACTTTGTTTTGTTTTGTTTTCTTTTGCGGTACACGGGCCTCTCACTGTTGTGGCACTCCCGTTGCGGGGCACAGGCTCCGGACGCGCAGGCTCAGTGGCCATGGCTCACGGACCCAGCTGCTCCGCGGCACGTGGGATCTTCCCAGACCGGGGCACAAACCCATGTCCCCTGCATCGCCAGGCAGACTCTCAACCACTGCGCCACCAGGGAAGCCCTGTCTTGGTACCTTTGTGGAAAATCAGTTGACCATAAATGATTTGAGATTTTTCTTCTTTTTTAATACAGGCATTTTACAGCTATAGATTTCCTTCTGAACATTGCTTTAGCTACATTTTGTAAGTTTTAGTATGTTGTGTTTTTATATTCATTCAGCTAAAGTATTTTCTAATTTATCATTCCACTTCTTGTTTAACACACTGACTATTAAAGAGTGTGTTGCTTAATTTTCACATATTTGTGAATTTTCCAAATTGCTGCCTTTTATTGATTTGTAATCTAATTCTCTTGTGGTCAGAGAACATACTTTGTTTCTTTTTCAATTGAATTTATTTAATTTTTTTTTATTTGTTTGGCTGTGCTGTGTGGTTTGCAGGATCTTAGTTCCCCCACCAGGGATCGAACCCATGCCCCCTGCAGCGGAAGCGTGGAGTCCTAATGACTGGACCGCCAGGGAATTCCCTTAAATTTATTTTAAAATTTAAAATTTATTGAGGCATGTTATATGGGCTAGAATCCGGTCTGTCTTGAAGAATGTTCCATGTGAATTTGAGAAGAATGTATTCTACTGATGTTTGGTGGAATGCTGTATTTTGTCTGTTTTGTCTAGTTAGTTTCAATTTCCTTGTTGATCTTCTGCCTAGCTGCCCTATCCACTGTTGAAAGTATTGAAATCTCCAACTATTATTTTGTAATGGTTTATTTCATCCTTCAGTTCTGTCGTTTGTTGCTTGGTGTATTTTGGGGTTCTGTTTTTAGGTGTGTATATGTTTGTAATTGTCACATCTTCCTCACGGCTTGACCTTTTACCATTATGATGTGATTGTGACTTCATTTGTCATTACTACAATAATTTTATCATTATCTCTGGTAATATTTTTTTGTTTTAAAGTCTAATGTGCCTGACATTAGTATAGTCATTCCATTCTCTTTTTTGGTTGTTGTTTTCTTGGTATATATTTTTCTCTTCTTTTACTTTCAGCCTATTTGTGTCTTTGAAAATAAAGCATGTTACCTCTAGACACCATTAGTTGGATCATGTGTTTTTTTATCCAGTCTTAGAAACTCTGCCTTTTGGCTTGGTTTGTTTAATCCATTCTTGTTTACTGTTATATTGATATGGTTGCATTTACATCTGCCATTTTGCTTTCTATTTTCTATATGTTACATGTCTTTTTCTCCCTCTGTTCCTCCTTTCCTGCTTTCTTTTGTATTGTGTAACATTTTAATTCTGTTAATTTTTCACTTTTTCTTAGTCATTTCTTAGTGGTTGCTCTAGGACTTAAAATATATGTCTTATCAGAATCTGTTAGGATGTGTAATAACTCACTAACAATGAAATATAGAAACACTGCTCCTATCTAGCTCTCTTCCTTCTAACTCTTTTGCTATTATATGTGAGAGACCCAGTAATACCTTACTGGTCATGTTTCTTGCTTTATATACTTTTATTTCGTGTAAAAACACTGAGAGAATAAAGGAAAACAAGCATGATTTATAGAGGTTGTTATATTAACCTTCTTATTGACCATTTCTGATCTCTTCATTTATTCTTGTGGATTTGAGTTACTGTCTGAGGTGATATTCCTTTACTCCAATGCAGCTGTGCTCCTTGTGCAGTTACTGTCACATATATTATATTTCTATATGTTAGAGGCCCACAATACATATTGTTTTATGCAGTTATTTTTTAAGGCACTTAAGAAAAGAAAAGAAATATGTAATCATACTGATTTTTATAGTTACCCATATTTACTAGCGCTTCGCTTTTTTTTTTTTTTTTTTGGTTTGGATTCAAGTTACCATCTGATGTCATTTGCTTTCAATCTGAAGGACTTTCTTTACTATTTATTTTTATTAGGCATGTATAATTCACATACCATACAATTCATCCCTTTAAAGTATAGAATTCAATGGTTTTTAGTATATTCACAGAGCTGTGCAACCATCACTACCATCAGTTTTCAGAAATTTTCATCATCCCCAAAAGAAGCCCTGTACTTATTAGCAGTCCCTCCTTTCCATCCTCCCCATCCCCAGCCATGGGTAACGACTAATCTACTTTGTCTCTATCGATGTGGCTATCCTGCATATTTCATATGAGTGGAATCATACAGTATGTGGTCCTTTATGAATGCCTTCTTTTAGTTAGCATGATGTTTTTACGTTTCATCCACGTTGCACTATGTATCAGTACTTTGTTCCATTTTGCGGGCTGAATAATATTTCACCTTTAATATTTCTTGTAAGAGAGGTCTGCCAGCAACAGGTATTCTCAGTTTTTATTTATCTGGGAATGTCTTTATTTTACCTTCATTTTTGCAAGATAATTTGCTGAATATAAGATACTTGGTTGACACTCTTTTACTTTCAGTAATTTGAATATATTATGCCATTGCCTTGTAACCTACATCGTTTCTGTTAAGAAGTTAGCTGTTAATTTTACTGTAGTGCCCTTGTATGTAACAAATTGTTTTTCCCTTTTTGCTTTCAAGATCTTATCTTTATTTTTGCTTTCCAGATTTTGCCTATGTTATGTCTGGATGTAGATCTCTTTGTGTTCATCTTTCTTGGAGTTTATAGAGTTTGCTGGATATACATATTGTTTTTCATCAACTTTGGGAAATTTTCAGCCATTAATACTTTAAATATTCTGTCCCTTTCTCCCCTCTTTCTGGTACTCCCACTACATATATATTGTTGCATGTAATGACATCTCACATTTCTCTGAGGCTCTCTTCACTTTCCTACATTGTTTTTCTCTCTGTTCTTCAGATTTCATAGTCTCCATTGTTCTATCTTCAGGTTTGCTGATCGTTTCTTCTGCCAGCTCAGATGTACTGTTGAGCTTTATTTTGGTTATTGTACTTTTTAAACCCCTGAATTATTTCCATTTGGTTCTTCTTTTTTTTTCTTTTTTGACTACATCACACAGCATGCAGGATCTTAGTTCCTCGACTAGGGATCAAACCCATGCCCCCTGCAGTGGAGGCACGGAGTCTTAACCACTGGACCCCCAGGGAAGTCCACATTTGTTTCTTTTTAAAAAAATAATTTCCATCTCTTGATGGCATTTTCTCTTTGATGAGAAATTTTTATTTTATCTTACTTTAATTCTTTAAGCATGGGAGCCAGGGGAAGAAGAAGCCCCCATCTCCTTGGCTGCACCTACCTGGGTAGAGCTTCCATTACAAAGAGCTGGGGGATAGGTGGGTCAGGGAGTGGGCCATGGCTCCAGTGCCACAGACTCTCACTGTTCTTCCCAAGATTTAGTGGATTTTCTTGAATGAGTATTTCTTAAAATGCTGTATGCCTTTAGGACAACTTTCAGAGACTTTGGCTTACTGTCCTTTTTTTTTTTTAATGATTTTTATCAGTAAATGTGTTGTTTTGCCGAGTTCCTTACTGTACTTTTTCAGAAGTCTTATCCCCCTTCCATGCAATCTCTTTTTTATGCAGATATTTTAACAGCTTTATTGAGATATAGCTAGCATACAAGAAACTGCACATCTATAAAGTATAGTATTTTTTTTCTTTATAACAGATTTAATCAGCTATACATATACATATGTTCCCATATCCCCTCCCTTTTGCGTCTCCCTCCCACCCTCCCTATCCCACCCCTCCAGGCGGTCACAAAGCACCGAGCTGATCTCCCTGTGCTATGCGGCTGCTTCCCACTAGCTATCTACCTTACGTTTGGTAGTGTATATATGTCCATGCCGCTCTTTCACTTTGTCACAGCTTACCCTTCCCCCTCCCCATATCCTCAAGTCCATTCTCTGGTAGGTCTGTGTCTTTATTCCTGTCTTACCCCTATGTTCTTCATGACATTTTTTTTCTTAAACTCCATATATATGTGTCAGCATACAGTATTTCTCTTTCTCTTTCTGACTTACTTCACTCTGTATGACAGACTCTAGGTCCATCCACCTCATTACAAATAGCTCAATTTCATTTCTTTTTATGGCTGAGTAATATTCCATTGTATATATGTGCCACATCTTCTTTACCCATTCATCCGATGATGGACACTTAGGTTGTTTCCATCTCCGGGCTATTGTAAATAGGGCTGCTATGAACATTTTGGTACATGTCTCTTTTTGAATTATGGTTTTCTCAGGGTATATGCCCAGTAGTGGGATTGCTGGGTCGTATGGTAGTTCTATTTGTAGTTTTTTAAGGAACCTCCATACCGTTCTCCATAGTGGCTGTACCAATTCACATTCCCACCAGCAGTGCAAGAGTGTTCCCTTTTTTCCACACCCTCTCCAGCATTTATTGTTTCTAGATGTTTTGATGATGGCCATTCTGACTGGTGTGAGATGATATCTCATTGTAGTTTTGATTTGCATTTCTCTAATGAGTAAAGATGTTGAGCATCCTTTCATGTGTTTGTTGGCAGTCTGTATATCTTCTGTGGAGAAATGTCTATTTAGGTCTTCTGCCCATTTTTGGATTGGGTTGTTTGTTTTTTTGTTATTGAGCTGCATGAGCTGCTTATAAATTGTGGAGATTAATCCTTTGTCAGTTGCTTCATTTGCAAATATTTTCTCCCATTCTGAGGGTTGTCTGTTGGTCTTGTTTATGGTTTCCTTTGCTGTGCCAAAGCTTTGAAGTGTCATTAGGTCCCATGTGTTTATTTTTGTCTTTATTTCCATTTCTCTAGGAGGTGGGTCAAAAAGGATCTTGCTGTGATTTATGTCATAGAGTGTTCTGCCTATGTTTTCCTCTAAGAGTTTGATAGTGTCTGGCCTTACATTTAGGTCTTTAATCCATTCTGAGCTTATTTTTGTGTATGGTGTTAGGGAGTGATCTAATCTCATACTTTTACATGTCCCTGTCCAGTTTTCCCAGCACCACTTATTGAAGAGACTGTCCTTTCTCCACTGTACATTCCTGGCTCCTTTATCAAAGATAAGGTGACCATATGTCCGTGGGTTTATCTCTGGGCTTTCTATCCTGTCCCATTGATCTATCCTTCTGTTTTTGTGCCAGTACCATACTGTCTTGATTACTGTAGCTTTGTAGTATAGTCTGAAGTCAGGGAGCCTGAGTCCTCCAGCTCCATTTTTCGTTCTCAAGATTGCTTTGGCTATTCGGGGTCTTTTGTGTTTCCATACAAATTGTGAAATTTTTTGTTCTAGTTCTGTGAAAAATGCCAGTGGTAGTTTGATAGGGATTGCATTGAATCTGTAGATTGCTTTGGGTAGTAGAGTCATTTTCACAATGTCGATTCTTCCAATCCAAGAACATGGTACATCTCTCCATCTATTTGTATCATCTTTAATTTCTTTCATCAGTGTCTTATAATTTTCTGCATACAGGTCTTTTGTCTCCTTAGGTAGGTTTATTCCTAGATATTTTATTCTTTTTGTTGCGATGGTAAATGGGAGTGTTTCCTTGATTTCACTTTCAGATTTTTCATCATTAGTATATAGGAATGCCAGAGATTTCTGTGCATTAATTTTGTATCCTGCAACTTTACCAACTTCATTGATGAGCTCTAGTAGTTTTCTGGTAGCATCTTTAGGATTCTCTATGTATAGTATCATGTCATCTGCAAACAGTGACAGCTTTACTTCTTCTTTTCCGATTTGGATACCTTTTATTTCCTTTTCTTCTCTGATTGCTGTGGCTAAACCTTCCAAAACTATGTTGACTAAGAGTGGTGAGAGTGGGCAAGCTTGTCTTGTTCCTGATCTTAGTGGAAATGGTTTCAGTTTTTCACCATTGAGGACGATGCTGGCTGTGGGTTTGTCATATATGGCCTTTATTATGTTGAGGAAAGTTCCCTCTATGCCTACTTTCTGCAGGGTTTTTATCCTAAATGGGTGTTGAATTTTGTCGAAAGCTTTCTCTGCACCTATTGAGATGATCGTATGGTTTTTCTCCTTCAATTTGTTAATATGGTGTATCACGTTGATTGATTTGCGTATATTGAAGAATCCTTGCATTCCTGGAATAAACCCCACTTGATCATGGTGTATGATCCTTTTAATGTGCTGTTGGATTCTGTTTGCTAGTATTTTGTTGAGGATTTTTGCATCTATGTTCATCAGTGATATTGGCCTGTAGTTTTCTTTCTTTGTGACATCCTTGTCTGGTTTTGGTATCAAGGTGATGGTGGCCTCGTAGAATGAGTTTGGGAGTGTTCCTCCCTCTGCTCTATTTTGGAAGAGTTTGAGAAGGATAGGTGTTAGCTCTTCTCTAAATGCTTGATAGAATTCGCCTGTGAAGCCATCTGGTCCTGGGCTTTTTTGTTTGTTGGAAGATTTTTTATCACAGTTTCAATTTCAGTGCTTGTGATTGGTCTGTTCATATTTTCTATTTCTTCCTGATTCAGTCTTGGCAGGTTGTGCATTTCTAAGAGTTTGTCCATTTCTTCCAGGTTGTCCATTTTATTGGCATAGAGTTGCTTATAGTCATCTCTCATGATCTTTTTTGTATTTCTGCAGTGTCAGTTGTTACTTCTCCTTTTTCATTTCTAATTCTATTGATTTGAGTCTTCTCCCTTTTTTTCTTGATGAGTCTGGCTAATGGTTTATCAATTTTGTTTACCTTCTCAAAGAACCAGCTTTTAGTTTTATTGATCTTTGCTATCGTTTCCTTCATTTCTTTTTCAGTTATTTCTGATCTGATTTCTATGATTTCTCTCCTTCTGCTAACTTTGGGATGTTTTTGTTCTTCTTTCTCTAATTGCTTTAGGTGCAAGGTTAGGTTGTTTATTCGAGATGTTTCCTGTTTCTTAAGGTGGGATTGTATTGCTATAAACTTCCCTCTTAGAACTGCTTTTGCTGCATCCCATAGGTTTTGGGTCGTCGTGTCTCCATTGTCATTTGTTTCTAGGTATTTTTAAATTTCCTCTTTGATTTCTTCAGTGATCACTTCGTTATTAAGTAGTGTATTGTTTAGCCTCCATGTGTTTGTATTTTTTACAGCTCTTTTCCTGTGATTGACATCTAGTCTCATAGCATTGTGGTCGGAAAAGATACTTGATACAATTTCAATTTTCTTAAATTTACCAAGGCTTGATTTGTGACCCAAGATATGATCTATCCTGGAGAATGTTCCATGAGCACTTGAGAAAAATGTGTATTCTGTTGTTTTTGGATGGAATGTCCTATAAATATCAATTAAGTCCATCTTGTTTAATGTATCATTTAAAGCTTGTGTTTCCTTATTTATTTTCATTTTGGATGATCTGTCCATTGGTGAAAGTGGGGTGTTAAAGTCCCCTACTATGAGTGTGTTACTGTCGATGTCTCCTTTTATGGCTGTTAGTATTTGCCTTATGTATTGAGGTGCTCCTATGTTGGGTGCATAAATATTTACAATTGTTATATCTTCTTCTTGGATCGATCCCTTGATCATTATGTAGTGTCCTTCTTTGTCTCTTGTAGTAGTCTTTATTTTAAAGTCTATTTTGTCTGATATGAGAATTGCTACTCCAGCTTTCTTTTGGTTTCCATTTGCATGGAATATCTTTTTCCATCCCCTTACTTTCAGTCTGTATGTGTCTCTAGGTCTGAAGTGGGTCTCTTGTAGGCAGCATATATATGGGTCTTGTTTTTGTATCCATTCAGCCAATCTGTGTCTTTTGGTGGGAGCATTTAGTCCATTTCCCTTTAAGGTAATTATCGATATGTATGTTGCTATTCCCATTTTCTTAATTGTTTTGGGTTCGTTATTGTAGGTCTTTTCCTTCTGTTGTGTTTCTTGCCTAGAGAAGTTCCTTTAGCATTTGTTGTAAAGCTGGTTTGGTGGTGCTGAACTCTCTCAGCTTTTGCTTGTCTGTAAACGTTTTAATTTCTCCATCCAATCTGAATGAGATCCTTGCTGGGTAGGGTAATCTTGGTTGCAGGTTTTTCTCCTTCATCACTTTAATTATGTCCTGCCACTCCGTTCTGGCTTGTAGAGTTTCTGCTGAGAGATCAGCTGTTATCCTGATGGGGATTCCCTTGTGTGTTATTTGTTGTTTTTGCCTTGCTGCTTTTCATATGATTTCTTTGTGTTTAATTTTTGACAGTTTGATTAATATGTGTCTTGGCGTATTTCTCCTTGGATTTATTCTGTATGGGACTCTCTGTGCCTCCTGGACTTGATTAACTATTTCCTTTCCCATATTAGGGAAGTTTTCAACTAGAATCTCTTCAAATATTTTCTCAGTCCCTTTCTTTTTCTCTTCTTCTTCTGGAACCCCTATAATTCGAATGTTGGTGCGTCTAATGTTGTCCCAGAGGTCTCTGAGACTGTCCTCTGTTCTTTTCATTCTTTTTTCTTTATTTTGCTCTGCAGCAGTTATTTCCACTATTTTATCTTCCACCTCACTTATCCGTTCTTCTGCCTCAGTTATTCTGCTATTGATCCCATCTAGAGTATTTTTCATTTCACTTATTGTGTTTTTAATCGATGCTTGATTCATCTTTAGTTCTTCTAGGTCCTTGTTAACTGTTTCTTGCATTTTGTCTATTCTATTTCCAAGATTTTGGATCTTGGAAATAGAATCTTGGATCATCTTTACCATCATTATTGTGAATTCTTTTTCAGGTAGACTGCCTATTACCTCTTCATTTGTTAGGTCTGGTGGGTTTTTATCTTGCTCCTTCTCCTGCTGTGTGTTTTTCTGTCTTCTCATTTTGCTTATGTTACCGTGTTTGGGGTCTCCTTTTTGCAAGCTGCAGGTTCGTAGTTCCCGTTGTTTTTGGTGTCTGTCCCCAGTGGCTAAGGTTGGTTTAGTGGGTTGTGTAGGCTTCCTGGTGGAGGGGACTAGTGCCTGTGTTCTGGTGGATGAGGCTGGATCTTGTCTTTCTGGTGGGCAGGTCCAGGTCTGGTGGTGTGTTTTGGGGTGTCTGCGGACTTTTTATGATTTTAGGCCACCTCTCTGCTAATGGGTGGCATTGTGTTCCTGTCTTGCTAGTTGTTTGGCATAGGGTGTCCAGCACTGTAGCTTGCTGGTCGTTGAGTGAAGCTGGGTGCTGGTGTTGAGATGGAGAGAGATCTCTGGAAGATTTTCGCCGTTTGATATTATGTGGAGCTGGGAGGTCTCTTGTGGACCAGTGTCCTGAAGTTGGCTCTCCCACCTCAGAGGCACAGCACTGACTCCTGGCTCCTCAATCTGGGATGATTTGTTGTCTATTCATGTATTCCACAGATGCAGGGTACATCAAGTTGATTGTGGAGCTTTAATCTGCTGCTTCTGAGGCTGCTGGGAGAGGTTTCCCTTTCTCTTCTTTGTTCTCACAGCTCCTGGGTCTCAGCTTTGGATTTGGCCCCGCCTCTGCGTGTAGGTCACCGGAGGGCATCTGTTCTTCGCTCAGACAGGACAGGGTTAAAGGAGCAGCCTCTTCGGGAACTCTGGCTCACTCAGGCCGGGCGGGAGGGAGGGGCACGGAGTGCGGGGCGAGCCTGCAGCGGCAGAGGCCCGCGTGACGTTGCACCAGCCCGAGGCGCGCCGTGCGTTCTCCCAGGGAAGCCGCCCCTGGATCCCGGGACCCCGGTAGTGGCGGGCTGCACAGGCTCCCGGAAGGGCGGTGTGGACAGTGACCTGCGCTCGCACACAGGCCTCTTGGCGGCGGCAGCAGCGGCCCCAGCGTCCCACGCCCGTCACTGGGCTCCGCGCTTTCAGCCGTCTGTGGAGCTCTTTTAAGCAGCGCTCTTAATCCCCTCTCCTCGCGCACCAGGAAACCAAGAGGGAAGAAAAAGTCTCTTGCCTCTTCGGCAGCTCCAGAGTTTTCCCGGACTCCCTCTCGGCTAGCTGTGGCACATTAGCCCCCTTCAGGCTGAGTTCTCGCCGCCAGCCCCAGTCCTCTCCCTGCGCTCTGCCCGAAGCCCGAGCCTCAGCTTCCAGCGCCGCCCGCCCCAGCGGGCGAGCAGACAAGCCTCTCGGGCTGGTGAGTGCCGCTCGGCACCGATCCTCTGTGCGGGAATCTCTCCGCTTTGCCCTACCCAGGTATGTGGGGAGTTTCTTGCCTTTTGGGAGGTCTGGGATCTTCTGCCAGCGTTCAGTAGGTGTTCTGTAGGAGTTGTTCCACGTGTAGCTGTATTTCTGGTGTATCCGTCAGAAGTTGTAAGTTTTGATGAAGTCCAATACGTCTGTCTTTTGTTTGGTTTTGGAGTCATCCAAGAAACCACTGCTTACTCCCGGGTCACCAAGAATTATACCTGTGTTTTCTTCCAAGTCTTATAGTTTTCACTCTTGCATCTCATTTCTGATATGTTGGCTCAGATGTATTTTCGTCTTCAGGGTGGAAATATCTACCGGGTCCCCCACCCGATGAAGGAGGAGAACATGGCGTGTGGCTGGTAAGTTCCGAAGCCCCTCGGGAATCCTCTGGTGGCTTTGATGTGCTGGGCCTGGGTGAGCGAGCTCTGGATGCTTCACTCCTGAAGGGGTGAGCACCAGGCCACGGGGAATCGGGGGCATCATCCCCATTTCTTTAGGGTTCGTCCAAAGCTGTCAGAGGATCAGTGTTTGGGGACAGAGTCCCATTCTCCCTTTCTTCCCCACAGTAACCAGCACAATGGTGGTCCCACAGACTGGGCAGAGCCAAGGAGCACTTACGTCTGCAAGAATTGCAGCCAGATGTTTTATACAGAGAGAGGGCTGAGCAGCCACATGTGTTTTCACAGCGACCAGTGGCCGTCACCTCGAGGGAAGCAGGAGCCGCAGGTGAAGGGGCTCGAAGCTGCCATTCATCTCAGGATGGAGCCGTCCTCCTGCGGGGAGCCTGGCTGGGGGCCGGGAGTCAGGGCTGTGCTGCTCTGGAGAGGCCCCTTTCTCCCTACGTACTGTGTCTCTTAAAGGGCTGGCTCTTCTCTGTGTGTAGGTGTGTGGCATGGAGTTTTGCAAGCCACGAAGACAGGTGCTGAGGCCGGAGGGGGACAGGCAGAGTTCCCCGAGAGCCAGGAAGTCCTTGGACAACATGACCGCCGCCCCTTTGGTGGTCCCTGTGTCGGTGCCTGTGGCTCCAGCGAACCATCCCCCGGGGAGCAAGGTGGGTGCACTTCCTTCCAGCTGCTTTCCAGCTGCCAGTGGGAGCTGTGAGAAAAGCCCCCAAATCCTGACTCCATAAGAGCTTGATTTGCGTGTTCATTCATCCATTCAACCTCCAGTGAACTTCTTTTGTGCCTGGCCCTGTGCTGGGCAGGGCTGGGGACACTGCAGCGACCACAACAGGCCTGCCTCCGTCTCCTGGGGCTCCCAGCCCAGCGGGGTAGATAGACCCATCCCCGGACACTGACGACCCAGAACGGGCCGGGCTGGGAGAGGGAGCTGTAGGAGCCCCGAGGGCACCAGAGACCCTGCCTGAGGAAGGGGGTGTTGCAGCTGAGAGCTGGAGGGTGAGGAGGGGTAAGATGGGCAGAGAGGAGGGGAGATTGCGTGGAGGTAAGAGAGAGTGTAGCAAGCTCAAGCCGTCGTCTCTTCAGCCTGTGCTGGAAGACCCCACCTGGAGAAGTCCATGCTGGACTCGGGTACGGGGTGCATGGAGCCCACTGTTTGTCTCCCAGGAGCTGCTGTCATTTTGAGGGCAACAGGTTTCCCTTTTGTCATGCTGTTGCATCCGTCTGGCCCCCACTCTTTAAGTGCCAGTCACTTTAACAACGGACATGAGTTTCCAAAATGGTCTGAGTGAGGGCCTCTCCTTGCGGGGTGTGGGTGCCTGAGAAGGCCCCAGCCTCAAACATCGCCCGGCTTAGGGTCTGGAGTCTGGCTCAGGCGTGGTGGCCCTGCCCGGCTTCCTGTGCTGAGGACTCTTTGCACGGCCATGCTGGGTGTGCGTCTGGCTGGTCAGTACCCTTTCCCACTCTCAGGCCATCTTGAGGACTGAGCTGTGGGGCCGGTGGCCTCAGGTGACCCCTGTGGTTCTGAAGTCTCTTCTTCTCCAGGGACAGGAGAAGGACGGGGAAGAGAGAGACAGGAGAGCAGCCAACACAGGAAGCGGAAGAAGCTCCCACGGCCCAAGGCACTGCTCATCCCTCCTCCGCCCTCCATGTCTGGGGAGCCGGGCCCGGGAGGATGCCGCCAGAGCTGCCTGTGCTCACCCGTGTTCCTGGTGGACCGTCTCCTGAAGGGAGTGTCCCAGTGCCCTGCCTACACGCCGCCCCCGATGCTCAGCCCCATCCGGGAGGGCTCTGGGCTGTATTTCAACACTCTGTGTTCCACATCTGCCCGGGCCCGTCCCGACAGGCTCATCAGCGCCATGCTTGGTGAGTGAGCTTGATCACCCCATGATAGGCCTGTGGGGGGCCAGACCCCCGCCCCCTGTAGAATTCGGTCCAGCCATTCCCTCTGGCCTACGCTTGGGTCTGGTCTGGGTGTCCTGTTGCTGTTCAGAACTATCCCAGGACCATCTGGGACCAGCAGCCTTCTAGGTGCTTATAATTTTGTAGCCAGAAAGAAAATAGACGCAATTTAGCCTAACCACCATTCTGCCTGCCCTTTCGAGTAATTGTTTAAACAGCTTTATTGAGGTATAATTCACATGCCATATGAATCACCCATTTAAAGTGTACAGTGATTTTTTAGTGTATTCTTAGGATTGTACACCCATCCCACAATCTAGTTCTAGAGCATTTTCATCACCCCAGAAGATTATATCCACGAGCGGTGACACACAGGCCCTGTAGCCCCCAGCTCCTCTGCCCTGGGCAACCACCAGTCTACCAACCTACTTTTTCTATGGGTCTCCCTATTCTGGACATTTCATATACTTGGGATCATACAATATGTGCCATTCTGTGTCTAGTTTGTTCACTTAGAATAATGTTGTCAAGGTTCATCCATGTTGTACCATGCATCAGTGCTTCATTTCTTTTTATGGATGAATGATATTCCATTCTCTGGAGAGACAACATTTTATTTATCCATTCATCAGTTGAGGGGCATTTGGGTTGTTTTCGTCCTTTGGCTATTGCAAATAGTGCTGTTAAGAACATTTATGTATAAGTTGTTTTTGGACATAAGTCCTCATTTCTCTTGGGTATACAGCTCAGAGTGGAATTGCTGGGTCAAAGGGTAACTATGTCTAACCGTTTAAGGAACTGCCGGACTGTTTTCCAAAATGGCCGGGTCATTTTAAATTTCCACCAGCATTGTATGAAAGTTCCAGTTTCTCCACATCCTTGCTAAACACTTCTTATCTGTCTTTTTCATTATAACCATCCTAGTGGGTGTAAAGTGGTAGCTCTTTGTGGGGTGTTTGTTTATTTGTTTGTTTGTTTGTTTTGCGGTACGTGGGCCTCTCAGTGTTTGTGGCCTCGCCCGTTGTGGAGCACAGGCTCCGGATGCGCAGGCTCAGCGACCATGGCTCTCGGGCCCAGCCGCACCGCAGCAAGCGGGATCCTCCCGGACCGGGGCACGAACCTGCGTCCCCTGCATCGGCAGGCGGACTCTCAACCACTGCGCCACCAGGGAAGCCCCCTCATTGTGGTTTTGATTTACATTTCCCTGATGGCTAACGATGTTGAGCATCTTTCCATGTGCTTATTATCCATTTGTATATCTTCTCGGGAGAAATGTCTGCTCAGATCCTTTGCCCATTTTTTAAATTGAATTCTTATCTTTTTATCATTGAGTTGTCTCAGTTCCTTATATAGTCTGGATGCAAGCCCCTTATCAGATATATGATTTGCAAATTCTCTCCAATTTTGTGGGTTGTCCTTTCATTTTATTTATGATATGGTTTGCAGTACACAAGTTTTTAATTTTGATGAAGTCCAACTTATTCTTAGGCCTGCGATCAATCTTTAGTGAACTTTTATATACTGTATGAGGTAGGAGTCCAAATTTATTCTTTTGCATGTATGTATCAGTTCTTCCAGCACTTGAAAATACTGTTCTTTTCTCATTGAATAGTCTTGGTACTTTGTTTTGTTTTGTTTTCTTTTGCGGTACACGGGCCTCTCACTGTTGTGGCACTCCCGTTGCGGGGCACAGGCTCCGGACGCGCAGGCTCAGTGGCCATGGCTCACGGACCCAGCTGCTCCGCGGCACGTGGGATCTTCCCAGACCGGGGCACAAACCCATGTCCCCTGCATCGCCAGGCAGACTCTCAACCACTGCGCCACCAGGGAAGCCCTGTCTTGGTACCTTTGTGGAAAATCAGTTGACCATAAATGATTTGAGATTTTTCTTCTTTTTTAATACAGGCATTTTACAGCTATAGATTTCCTTCTGAACATTGCTTTAGCTACATTTTGTAAGTTTTAGTATGTTGTGTTTTTATATTCATTCAGCTAAAGTATTTTCTAATTTATCATTCCACTTCTTGTTTAACACACTGACTATTAAAGAGTGTGTTGCTTAATTTTCACATATTTGTGAATTTTCCAAATTGCTGCCTTTTATTGATTTGTAATCTAATTCTCTTGTGGTCAGAGAACATACTTTGTTTCTTTTTCAATTGAATTTATTTAATTTTTTTTTATTTGTTTGGCTGTGCTGTGTGGTTTGCAGGATCTTAGTTCCCCCACCAGGGATCGAACCCATGCCCCCTGCAGCGGAAGCGTGGAGTCCTAATGACTGGACCGCCAGGGAATTCCCTTAAATTTATTTTAAAATTTAAAATTTATTGAGGCATGTTATATGGGCTAGAATCCGGTCTGTCTTGAAGAATGTTCCATGTGAATTTGAGAAGAATGTATTCTACTGATGTTTGGTGGAATGCTGTATTTTGTCTGTTTTGTCTAGTTAGTTTCAATTTCCTTGTTGATCTTCTGCCTAGCTGCCCTATCCACTGTTGAAAGTATTGAAATCTCCAACTATTATTTTGTAATGGTTTATTTCATCCTTCAGTTCTGTCGTTTGTTGCTTGGTGTATTTTGGGGTTCTGTTTTTAGGTGTGTATATGTTTGTAATTGTCACATCTTCCTCACGGCTTGACCTTTTACCATTATGATGTGATTGTGACTTCATTTGTCATTACTACAATAATTTTATCATTATCTCTGGTAATATTTTTTTGTTTTAAAGTCTAATGTGCCTGACATTAGTATAGTCATTCCATTCTCTTTTTTGGTTGTTGTTTTCTTGGTATATATTTTTCTCTTCTTTTACTTTCAGCCTATTTGTGTCTTTGAAAATAAAGCATGTTACCTCTAGACACCATTAGTTGGATCATGTGTTTTTTTATCCAGTCTTAGAAACTCTGCCTTTTGGCTTGGTTTGTTTAATCCATTCTTGTTTACTGTTATATTGATATGGTTGCATTTACATCTGCCATTTTGCTTTCTATTTTCTATATGTTACATGTCTTTTTCTCCCTCTGTTCCTCCTTTCCTGCTTTCTTTTGTATTGTGTAACATTTTAATTCTGTTAATTTTTCACTTTTTCTTAGTCATTTCTTAGTGGTTGCTCTAGGACTTAAAATATATGTCTTATCAGAATCTGTTAGGATGTGTAATAACTCACTAACAATGAAATATAGAAACACTGCTCCTATCTAGCTCTCTTCCTTCTAACTCTTTTGCTATTATATGTGAGAGACCCAGTAATACCTTACTGGTCATGTTTCTTGCTTTATATACTTTTATTTCGTGTAAAAACACTGAGAGAATAAAGGAAAACAAGCATGATTTATAGAGGTTGTTATATTAACCTTCTTATTGACCATTTCTGATCTCTTCATTTATTCTTGTGGATTTGAGTTACTGTCTGAGGTGATATTCCTTTACTCCAATGCAGCTGTGCTCCTTGTGCAGTTACTGTCACATATATTATATTTCTATATGTTAGAGGCCCACAATACATATTGTTTTATGCAGTTATTTTTTAAGGCACTTAAGAAAAGAAAAGAAATATGTAATCATACTGATTTTTATAGTTACCCATATTTACTAGCGCTTCGCTTTTTTTTTTTTTTTTTTGGTTTGGATTCAAGTTACCATCTGATGTCATTTGCTTTCAATCTGAAGGACTTTCTTTACTATTTATTTTTATTAGGCATGTATAATTCACATACCATACAATTCATCCCTTTAAAGTATAGAATTCAATGGTTTTTAGTATATTCACAGAGCTGTGCAACCATCACTACCATCAGTTTTCAGAAATTTTCATCATCCCCAAAAGAAGCCCTGTACTTATTAGCAGTCCCTCCTTTCCATCCTCCCCATCCCCAGCCATGGGTAACGACTAATCTACTTTGTCTCTATCGATGTGGCTATCCTGCATATTTCATATGAGTGGAATCATACAGTATGTGGTCCTTTATGAATGCCTTCTTTTAGTTAGCATGATGTTTTTACGTTTCATCCACGTTGCACTATGTATCAGTACTTTGTTCCATTTTGCGGGCTGAATAATATTTCACCTTTAATATTTCTTGTAAGAGAGGTCTGCCAGCAACAGGTATTCTCAGTTTTTATTTATCTGGGAATGTCTTTATTTTACCTTCATTTTTGCAAGATAATTTGCTGAATATAAGATACTTGGTTGACACTCTTTTACTTTCAGTAATTTGAATATATTATGCCATTGCCTTGTAACCTACATCGTTTCTGTTAAGAAGTTAGCTGTTAATTTTACTGTAGTGCCCTTGTATGTAACAAATTGTTTTTCCCTTTTTGCTTTCAAGATCTTATCTTTATTTTTGCTTTCCAGATTTTGCCTATGTTATGTCTGGATGTAGATCTCTTTGTGTTCATCTTTCTTGGAGTTTATAGAGTTTGCTGGATATACATATTGTTTTTCATCAACTTTGGGAAATTTTCAGCCATTAATACTTTAAATATTCTGTCCCTTTCTCCCCTCTTTCTGGTACTCCCACTACATATATATTGTTGCATGTAATGACATCTCACATTTCTCTGAGGCTCTCTTCACTTTCCTACATTGTTTTTCTCTCTGTTCTTCAGATTTCATAGTCTCCATTGTTCTATCTTCAGGTTTGCTGATCGTTTCTTCTGCCAGCTCAGATGTACTGTTGAGCTTTATTTTGGTTATTGTACTTTTTAAACCCCTGAATTATTTCCATTTGGTTCTTCTTTTTTTTTCTTTTTTGACTACATCACACAGCATGCAGGATCTTAGTTCCTCGACTAGGGATCAAACCCATGCCCCCTGCAGTGGAGGCGCGGAGTCTTAACCACTGGACCCCCAGGGAAGTCCACATTTGTTTCTTTTTAAAAAAATAATTTCCATCTCTTGATGGCATTTTCTCTTTGATGAGAAATTTTTATTTTATCTTACTTTAATTCTTTAAGCATGGGAGCCAGGGGAAGAAGAAGCCCCCATCTCCTTGGCTGCACCTACCTGGGTAGAGCTTCCATTACAAAGAGCTGGGGGATAGGTGGGTCAGGGAGTGGGCCATGGCTCCAGTGCCACAGACTCTCACTGTTCTTCCCAAGATTTAGTGGATTTTCTTGAATGAGTATTTCTTAAAATGCTGTATGCCTTTAGGACAACTTTCAGAGACTTTGGCTTACTGTCCTTTTTTTTTTTTAATGATTTTTATCAGTAAATGTGTTGTTTTGCCGAGTTCCTTACTGTACTTTTTCAGAAGTCTTATCCCCCTTCCATGCAATCTCTTTTTTATGCAGATATTTTAACAGCTTTATTGAGATATAGCTAGCATACAAGAAACTGCACATCTATAAAGTATAGTATTTTTTTTCTTTATAACAGATTTAATCAGCTATACATATACATATGTTCCCATATCCCCTCCCTTTTGCGTCTCCCTCCCACCCTCCCTATCCCACCCCTCCAGGCGGTCACAAAGCACCGAGCTGATCTCCCTGTGCTATGCGGCTGCTTCCCACTAGCTATCTACCTTACGTTTGGTAGTGTATATATGTCCATGCCGCTCTTTCACTTTGTCACAGCTTACCCTTCCCCCTCCCCATATCCTCAAGTCCATTCTCTGGTAGGTCTGTGTCTTTATTCCTGTCTTACCCCTATGTTCTTCATGACATTTTTTTTCTTAAACTCCATATATATGTGTCAGCATACAGTATTTCTCTTTCTCTTTCTGACTTACTTCACTCTGTATGACAGACTCTAGGTCCATCCACCTCATTACAAATAGCTCAATTTCATTTCTTTTTATGGCTGAGTAATATTCCATTGTATATATGTGCCACATCTTCTTTACCCATTCATCCGATGATGGACACTTAGGTTGTTTCCATCTCCGGGCTATTGTAAATAGGGCTGCTATGAACATTTTGGTACATGTCTCTTTTTGAATTATGGTTTTCTCAGGGTATATGCCCAGTAGTGGGATTGCTGGGTCGTATGGTAGTTCTATTTGTAGTTTTTTAAGGAACCTCCATACCGTTCTCCATAGTGGCTGTACCAATTCACATTCCCACCAGCAGTGCAAGAGTGTTCCCTTTTTTCCACACCCTCTCCAGCATTTATTGTTTCTAGATGTTTTGATGATGGCCATTCTGACTGGTGTGAGATGATATCTCATTGTAGTTTTGATTTGCATTTCTCTAATGAGTAAAGATGTTGAGCATCCTTTCATGTGTTTGTTGGCAGTCTGTATATCTTCTGTGGAGAAATGTCTATTTAGGTCTTCTGCCCATTTTTGGATTGGGTTGTTTGTTTTTTTGTTATTGAGCTGCATGAGCTGCTTATAAATTGTGGAGATTAATCCTTTGTCAGTTGCTTCATTTGCAAATATTTTCTCCCATTCTGAGGGTTGTCTGTTGGTCTTGTTTATGGTTTCCTTTGCTGTGCCAAAGCTTTGAAGTGTCATTAGGTCCCATGTGTTTATTTTTGTCTTTATTTCCATTTCTCTAGGAGGTGGGTCAAAAAGGATCTTGCTGTGATTTATGTCATAGAGTGTTCTGCCTATGTTTTCCTCTAAGAGTTTGATAGTGTCTGGCCTTACATTTAGGTCTTTAATCCATTCTGAGCTTATTTTTGTGTATGGTGTTAGGGAGTGATCTAATCTCATACTTTTACATGTCCCTGTCCAGTTTTCCCAGCACCACTTATTGAAGAGACTGTCCTTTCTCCACTGTACATTCCTGGCTCCTTTATCAAAGATAAGGTGACCATATGTCCGTGGGTTTATCTCTGGGCTTTCTATCCTGTCCCATTGATCTATCCTTCTGTTTTTGTGCCAGTACCATACTGTCTTGATTACTGTAGCTTTGTAGTATAGTCTGAAGTCAGGGAGCCTGAGTCCTCCAGCTCCATTTTTCGTTCTCAAGATTGCTTTGGCTATTCGGGGTCTTTTGTGTTTCCATACAAATTGTGAAATTTTTTGTTCTAGTTCTGTGAAAAATGCCAGTGGTAGTTTGATAGGGATTGCATTGAATCTGTAGATTGCTTTGGGTAGTAGAGTCATTTTCACAATGTCGATTCTTCCAATCCAAGAACATGGTACATCTCTCCATCTATTTGTATCATCTTTAATTTCTTTCATCAGTGTCTTATAATTTTCTGCATACAGGTCTTTTGTCTCCTTAGGTAGGTTTATTCCTAGATATTTTATTCTTTTTGTTGCGATGGTAAATGGGAGTGTTTCCTTGATTTCACTTTCAGATTTTTCATCATTAGTATATAGGAATGCCAGAGATTTCTGTGCATTAATTTTGTATCCTGCAACTTTACCAACTTCATTGATGAGCTCTAGTAGTTTTCTGGTAGCATCTTTAGGATTCTCTATGTATAGTATCATGTCATCTGCAAACAGTGACAGCTTTACTTCTTCTTTTCCGATTTGGATACCTTTTATTTCCTTTTCTTCTCTGATTGCTGTGGCTAAACCTTCCAAAACTATGTTGACTAAGAGTGGTGAGAGTGGGCAAGCTTGTCTTGTTCCTGATCTTAGTGGAAATGGTTTCAGTTTTTCACCATTGAGGACGATGCTGGCTGTGGGTTTGTCATATATGGCCTTTATTATGTTGAGGAAAGTTCCCTCTATGCCTACTTTCTGCAGGGTTTTTATCCTAAATGGGTGTTGAATTTTGTCGAAAGCTTTCTCTGCACCTATTGAGATGATCGTATGGTTTTTCTCCTTCAATTTGTTAATATGGTGTATCACGTTGATTGATTTGCGTATATTGAAGAATCCTTGCATTCCTGGAATAAACCCCACTTGATCATGGTGTATGATCCTTTTAATGTGCTGTTGGATTCTGTTTGCTAGTATTTTGTTGAGGATTTTTGCATCTATGTTCATCAGTGATATTGGCCTGTAGTTTTCTTTCTTTGTGACATCCTTGTCTGGTTTTGGTATCAAGGTGATGGTGGCCTCGTAGAATGAGTTTGGGAGTGTTCCTCCCTCTGCTCTATTTTGGAAGAGTTTGAGAAGGATAGGTGTTAGCTCTTCTCTAAATGCTTGATAGAATTCGCCTGTGAAGCCATCTGGTCCTGGGCTTTTTTGTTTGTTGGAAGATTTTTTATCACAGTTTCAATTTCAGTGCTTGTGATTGGTCTGTTCATATTTTCTATTTCTTCCTGATTCAGTCTTGGCAGGTTGTGCATTTCTAAGAGTTTGTCCATTTCTTCCAGGTTGTCCATTTTATTGGCATAGAGTTGCTTATAGTCATCTCTCATGATCTTTTTTGTATTTCTGCAGTGTCAGTTGTTACTTCTCCTTTTTCATCTCTAATTCTATTGATTTGAGTCTTCTCCCTTTTTTTCTTGATGAGTCTGGCTAATGGTTTATCAATTTTGTTTACCTTCTCAAAGAACCAGCTTTTAGTTTTATTGATCTTTGCTATCGTTTCCTTCATTTCTTTTTCAGTTATTTCTGATCTGATTTCTATGATTTCTCTCCTTCTGCTAACTTTGGGATGTTTTTGTTCTTCTTTCTCTAATTGCTTTAGGTGCAAGGTTAGGTTGTTTATTCGAGATGTTTCCTGTTTCTTAAGGTGGGATTGTATTGCTATAAACTTCCCTCTTAGAACTGCTTTTGCTGCATCCCATAGGTTTTGGGTCGTCGTGTCTCCATTGTCATTTGTTTCTAGGTATTTTTAAATTTCCTCTTTGATTTCTTCAGTGATCACTTCGTTATTAAGTAGTGTATTGTTTAGCCTCCATGTGTTTGTATTTTTTACAGCTCTTTTCCTGTGATTGACATCTAGTCTCATAGCATTGTGGTCGGAAAAGATACTTGATACAATTTCAATTTTCTTAAATGTACCAAGGCTTGATTTGTGACCCAAGATATGATCTATCCTGGAGAATGTTCCATGAGCACTTGAGAAAAATGTGTATTCTGTTGTTTTTGGATGGAATGTGCTATAAATATCAATTAAGTCCATCTTGTTTAATGTATCATTTAAAGCTTGTGTTTCCTTATTTATTTTCATTTTGGATGATCTGTCCATTGGTGAAAGTGGGATGTTAAAGTCCCCTACTATGAGTGTGTTACTGTCGATGTCTCCTTTTATGGCTGTTAGTATTTGCCTTATGTATTGAGGTGCTCCTATGTTGGGTGCATAAATATTTACAATTGTTATATCTTCTTCTTGGATCGATCCCTTGATCATTATGTAGTGTCCTTCTTTGTCTCTTGTAGTAGTCTTTATTTTAAAGTCTATTTTGTCTGATATGAGACTTGCTACTCCAGCTTTCCTTTGGTTTCCATTTGCATGGAATATCTTTTTCCATCCCCTTACTTTCAGTCTGTATGTGTCTCTAGGTCTGAAGTGGGTCTCTTGTAGACAGCATATATATGGGTCTTGTTTTTGTATCCATTCAGCCAATCTGTGTCTTTTGGTGGGAGCATTTAGTCCATTTTCATTTAAGGTAATTATCGATATGTATGTTCCTATTCCCATTTTCTTAATTGTTTTGGGTTCGTTATTGTAGGTCTTTTCCTTCTGTTGTGTTTCTTGCCTAGAGAAGTTCCTTTAGCATTTGTTGTAAAGCTGGTTTGGTGGTGCTGAACTCTCTCAGCTTTTGCTTGTCTGTAACCGTTTTAATTTCTCCATCCAATCTGAATGAGATCCTTGCTGGGTAGGGTAATCTTGGTTGCAGGTTTTTCTCCTTCATCACTTTAATTATGTGCTGCCACTCCCTTCTGGCTTGTAGAGTTTCTGCTGAGAGATCAGCTGTTATCCTGATGGGGATTCCCTTGTGTGTTATTTGTTGTTTTTGCCTTGCTGCTTTTCATATGATTTCTTTGTGTTTAATTTTTGACAGTTTGATTAATATGTGTCTTGGCGTATTTCTCCTTGGATTTATTCTGTATGGGACTCTCTGTGCCTCCTGGACTTGATTAACTATTTCCTTTCCCATATTAGGGAAGTTTTCAACTAGAATCTCTTCAAATATTTTCTCAGTCCCTTTCTTTTTCTCTTCTTCTTCTGGAACCCCTATAATTCGAATGTTGGTGCGTCTAATGTTGTCCCAGAGGTCTCTGAGACTGTCCTCTGTTCTTTTCATTCTTTTTTCTTTATTTTGCTCTGCAGCAGTTATTTCCACTATTTTATCTTCCACCTCACTTATCCGTTCTTCTGCCTCAGTTATTCTGCTATTGATCCCATCTAGAGTATTTTTCATTTCACTTATTGTGTTTTTAATCGATGCTTGATTCATCTTTAGTTCTTCTAGGTCCTTGTTAACTGTTTCTTGCATTTTGTCTATTCTATTTCCAAGATTTTGGATCTTGGAAATAGAATCTTGGATCATCTTTACCATCATTATTGTGAATTCTTTTTCAGGTAGACTGCCTATTACCTCTTCATTTGTTAGGTCTGGTGGGTTTTTATCTTGCTCCTTCTCCTGCTGTGTGTTTTTCTGTCTTCTCATTTTGCTTATGTTACCGTGTTTGGGGTCTCCTTTTTGCAGGCTGCAGGTTCGTAGTTCCCGTTGTTTTTGGTGTCTGTCCCCAGTGGCTAAGGTTGGTTTAGTGGGTTGTGTAGGCTTCCTGGTGGAGGGGACTAGTGCCTGTGTTCTGGTGGATGAGGCTGGATCTTGTCTTTCTGGTGGGCAGGTCCAGGTCTGGTGGTGTGTTTTGGGGTGTCTGTGGACGTTTTATGATTTTAGGCCACCTCTCTGCTAATGGGTGGCGTTGTGTTCCTGTGTTGCTAGTTGTTTGGCATAGGGTGTCCAGCACTGTAGCTTGCTGGTCGTTGAGTGAAGCTGGGTGCTGGTGTTGAGATGGAGAGAGACCTCTGGAAGATTTTCGCCGTTTGATATTATGTGGAGCTGGGAGGTCTCTTGTGGACCAGTGTCCTGAAGTTGGCTCTCCCACCTCAGAGGCACAGCAGTGACTCCTGGCTCCTCAATCTGGGATGATTTGTTGTCTATTCATGTATTCCACAGATGCAGGGTACATCAAGTTGATTGTGGAGCTTTAATCTGCTGCTTCTGAGGCTGCTGGGAGAGGTTTCCCTTTCTCTTCTTTGTTCTCACAGCTCCTGGGTCTCAGCTTTGGATTTGGCCCCGCCTCTGCGTGTAGGTCGCCGGAGGGCGTCTGTTCTTCACTCAGACAGGACAGGGTTAAAGGAGCAGCCTCTTCGGGGACTGTGGCTCACTCAGGCCGGGCGGGAGGGAGGGGCACGGAGTGCGGGGCGAGCCTGCAGCGGCAGAGGCCTGCGTGACGTTGCACCAGCCCGAGGCGCGCCGTGCGTTCTCCCAGGGAAGCCGCCCCTGGATCCCGGGACCCCGGTAGTGGCGGGCTGCACAGGCTCCCGGCAGGGCGGTGTGGACAGTGACCTGCGCTCGCACACAGGCCTCTTGGCGGCGGCAGCAGCGGCCCCAGCGTCCCACGCCCGTCACTGGGCTCCGCGCTTTCAGCCGTCTGTGGAGCTCCTTTAAGCAGCGCTCTTAATCCCCTCTCCTCGCGCACCAGGAAACCAAGAGGGAAGAAAAAGTCTCTTGCCTCTTCGGCAGCTCCAGAGTTTTCCCGGACTCCCTCTTGGCTAGCTGTGGCACATTAGCCCCCTTCAGGCTGAGTTCTCGCCGCCAGCCCCAGTCCTCTCCCTGCGCTCTGCCCGAAGCCCGAGCCTCAGCTTCCAGCGCCGCCCGCCCCAGCGGGCGAGCAGACAAGCCTCTCGGGCTGGAGAGTGCCGCTCGGCACCGATCCTCTGTGCGGGAATCTCTCCGCTTTGCCCTACCCAGGTATGTGGGGAGTTTCTTGCCTTTTGGGAGGTCTGGGATCTTCTGCCAGCGTTCAGTAGGTGTTCTGTAGGAGTTGTTCCACGTGTAGCTGTATTTCTGGTGTATCCGTCAGAAGTTGTAAGTTTTGATGAAGTCCAACATGTCTGTCTTTTGTTTGGTTTTGGAGTCATCCAAGAAACCACTGCTTACTCCCGGGTCACCAAGAATTATACCTGTGTTTTCTTCCAAGTCTTATAGTTTTCACTCTTGCATCTCATTTCTGATATGTTGGCTCAGATGTATTTTCGTCTTCAGGGTGGAAATATCTACCAGGTCCCCCACCCGATGAAGGAGGAGAACATGGCGTGTGGCTGGTAAGTTCCGAAGCCCCTCGGGAATCCTCTGGTGGCTTTGATGTGCTGGGCCTGGGTGAGCGAGCTCTGGATGCTTCACTCCTGAAGGGGTGAGCACCAGGCCACGGGGAATCGGGGGCATCATCCCCATTTCTTTAGGGTTCGTCCAAAGCTGTCAGAGGATCAGTGTTTGGGGACAGAGTCCCATTCTCCCTTTCTTCCCCACAGTAACCAGCACAATGGTGGTCCCACAGACTGGGCAGAGCCAAGGAGCACTTACGTCTGCAAGAATTGCAGCCAGATGTTTTATACAGAGAGAGGGCTGAGCAGCCACATGTGTTTTCACAGCGACCAGTGGCCGTCACCTCGAGGGAAGCAGGAGCCGCAGGTGAAGGGGCTCGAAGCTGCCATTCATCTCAGGATGGAGCCGTCCTCCTGCGGGGAGCCTGGCTGGGGGCCGGGAGTCAGGGCTGTGCTGCTCTGGAGAGGCCCCTTTCTCCCTACGTACTGTGTCTCTTAAAGGGCTGGCTCTTCTCTGTGTGTAGGTGTGTGGCATGGAGTTTTGCAAGCCACGAAGACAGGTGCTGAGGCCGGAGGGGGACAGGCAGAGTTCCCCGAGAGCCAGGAAGTCCTTGGACAACATGACCACCGCCCCTTTGCTGGTCCCTGTGTCGGTGCCTGTGGCTCCAGCGAACCATCCCCCGGGGAGCAAGGTGGGTGCACTTCCTTCCAGCTGCTTTCCAGCTGCCAGTGGGAGCTGTGAGAAAGGCCCCCAAATCCTGACTCCATAAGAGCGTGATTTGCGTGTTCATTCGTCCATTCAACCTCCAGTGAACTTCTTTTGTGTCTGGGCAGGGCTGGGGACACTGCAGCGACCACAACAGGCCTGCCCCCGTCTCCTGGGGCTCCCAGCCCAGCGGAGTAGATAGACCCATCCCCGGACACTGACGACCCAGAACGGGCCGGGCTGGGAGAGGGAGCTGTAGGAGCCCCGAGGGCACCAGAGACCCTGCCTGAGGAAGGGGGTGTTGCAGCTGAGAGCTGGAGGGTGAGGAGGGGTAAGATGGGCAGAGAGGAGGGGAGATTGCGTGGAGGTAAGAGCGAGTGTAGCAAGGTCAAGCCGTCGTCTCTTCAGCCTGTGCTGGAAGACCCCACCTGGAGACGTTCATGCTGGACTCGGGTACGGGGTGCATGGAGCCCACTGTTTGTCTCCCAGGAGCTGCTGTCCTTTTGAGGGCAACAGGTTTTCCTTTTGTCATGCTGTTGCATCCGTCTGGCCCCCACTCTTTAAGTGCCAGTCACTTTAACAACGGACATGAGTTTCCAAAATGGTCTGAGTGAGGGCCTCTCCTTGGGGGGTGTGGGTGCCTGAGAAGGCCCCAGCCTCAAACATCGCCCGGCTTAGGGTCTGGAGTCTGGCTCAGGCGTGGTGGCCCTGCCCGGCTTCCTGTGCTGAGGACTCTTTGCACGGCCATGCTGGGTGTGCGTCTGGCTGGTCAGTACCCTTTCCCAGTCTCAGGCCATCTTGAGGACTGAGCTGTGGGGCCGGTGGCCTCAGGTGACCCCTATGGTTCTGAAGTCTCTTCTTCTCCAGGGACAGGAGAAGGACGGGGAAGAGAGAGACAGCAAGGAGAGCAGCCAACACAGGAAGCGGAAGAAGCTCCCACGGCCCAAGGCACTGCTCATCCCTCCTCCGCCCTCCATGTCTGGGGAGCCGGGCCCGGGAGGATGCCGCCAGAGCTGCCTGTGCTCGCCCGTGTTCCTGGTGGACCGTCTCCTGAAGGGACTGTCCCAGTGCCCTGCCTACACGCCGCCCCCGATGCTCAGCCCCATCCGGGAGGGCTCTGGGCTGTATTTCAACACTCTGTGTTCCACATCTGCCCGGGCCCGTCCCGACAGGCTCATCAGCGCCATGCTTGGTGAGTGAGCTTGATCACCCCATGATAGGCCTGTGGGGGGCCAGACCCCCGCCCCCTGTAGAATTCGGTCCAGCCATTCCCTCTGGCCTACGCTTGGGTCTGGTCTGGGTGTCCTGTTGCTGTTCAGAACTATCCCAGGACCATCTGGGACCAGCAGCCTTCTAGGTGCTTATAACTTTGTAGCCAGAAAGAAAATAGACGCAATTTAGCCTAACCACCCTTCTGCCTGCCCTTTCGAGTAATTGTTTAAACAGCTTTATTGAGGTATAATTCACATGCCATATGAATCACCCATTTAAAGTGTACAGTGATTTTTTAGTGTATTCTTAGGATTGTACACCCATCCCACAATCTAATTCTAGAGCATTTTCATCACCCCAGAAGATTATATCCACGAGCGGTGACACACAGGCCCTGTAGCCCCCAGCTCCTCTGCCCTGGGCAACCACCAGTCTACCAACCTACTTTTTCTATGGGTCTCCCTATTCTGGACATTTCATATACTTGGGATCATACAATATGTGACATTCTGTGTCTAGTTTGTTCACTTAGAATAATGTTGTCAAGGTTCATCCATGTTGTACTATGCCTCAGAGCTTCATTTCTTTTTATGGGTGAATGATATTCCATTCTCTGGAGAGACAACATTTTATTTATCCATTCATCAGTTGAGGGGCATTTGGGTTGTTTTCGTCCTTTGGCTATTGCAAATAGTGCTGTTAAGAACATTTATGTATAAGTTGTTTTTGGACATAAGTCCTCATTTCTCTTGGGTATACAGCTCAGAGTGGAATTGCTGGGTCAAAGGGTAACTATGTCTAACCGTTTAAGGAACTGCCGGACTGTTTTCCAAAATGGCCGGGTCATTTTAAATTTCCACCAGCATTGTATGAAAGTTCCAGTTTCTCCACATCCTTGCTAAACACTTCTTATCTGTCTTTTTCATTATAACCATCCTAGTGGGTGTAAAGTGGTAGCTCTTTGTGGGGTGTTTGTTTATTTGTTTGTTTGTTTGTTTTGCGGTACGTGGGCCTCTCAGTGTTTGTGGCCTCGCCCGTTGTGGAGCACAGGCTCCGGATGCGCAGGCTCAGCGACCATGGCTCTCGGGCCCAGCCGCACCGCAGCAAGCGGGATCCTCCCGGACCGGGGCACGAACCTGCGTCCCCTGCATCGGCAGGCGGACTCTCAACCACTGCGCCACCAGGGAAGCCCCCTCATTGTGGTTTTGATTTACATTTCCCTGATGACTAACGATGTTGAGCATCTTTCCACGTGCTTATTATCCATTTGTATATCTTCTCGGGAGAAATGTCTGTTCAGATCCTTTGCCCATTTTTTAACTTGAATTCTTATCTTTTTATCATTGAGTTGTCTCAGTTCCTTATATAGTCTGGATGCAAGCCCCTTATCAGATATATGATTTGCAAATTCTCTCCAATTTTGTGGGTTGTCCTTTCATTTTATTTATGATATGGTTTGCGGTACACAAGTTTTTAATTTTGATGAAGTCCAACTTATTCTTAGGCCTGCGATCAATCTTTAGTGAACTTTTATATACTGTATGAGGTAGGAGTCCAAATTTATTCTTTTGCATGTATGTATCAGTTCTTCCAGCACTTGAAAATACCGTTCTTTTCTCATTGAATAGTCTTGGTACTTTGTTTTGTTTTGTTTTCTTTTGCGGTACACGGGCCTCTCACTGTTGTGGCCTCTCCCTTTGTGGGGCACAGGCTCCGGACGCGCAGGCTCAGTGGCCATGGCTCACGGACCCAGCTGCTCCGCGGCACGTGGGATCTTCCCAGACCGGGGCACAAACCCATGTCCCCTGCATCGCCAGGCAGACTCTCAACCACTGCGCCACCAGGGAAGCCCTGCCTTGGTACCTTTGTGGAAAATCAGTTGACCATAAATGATTTGAGATTTTTCTTCTTTTTTAATACAGGCATTTTACAGCTCTAGATTTCCTTCTGAACATTGCTTTAGCTACATTTTGTAAGTTTTAGTATGTTGTGTTTTTATATTCATTCAGCTAAAGTGTTTTCTAATTTATCATTCCACTTCTTGTTTAATACACTGAGTATTAAAGAGTGTGTTGCTTAATTTTCACATATTTGTGAATTTTCCAAATTGCTGCCTTTTATTGATTTGTAATCTAATTCTCTTGTGGTCAGAGAACATACTTTGTTTCTTTTTCAATTTAATTTATTAAATTTTTTTTAATTTGTTTGGCTGTGCTGTGTGGTTTGCAGGATCTTAGTTGCCCCACCAGGGATCGAACCCATGCCCCCTGCAGCGGAAGCGTGGAGTCCTAATGACTGGACCGCCAGGGAATTCCCTTAAATTTATTTTAAAATTTAAAACTTATTGAGGCATGTTATATGGGCTAGAATCCGGTCTGTCTTGAAGAATGTTCCATGTGAATTTGAGAAGAATGTATTCTACTGATGTTTGGTGGAATGCTGTATTTTGTCTGTTTTGTCTAGTTAGTTTCAATTTCCTTGTTGATCTTCTGCCTAGCTGCCCTATCCACTGTTGAAAGTATTGAAATCTCCAACTATTATTTTGTAATGGTTTATTTCATCCTTCAGTTCTGTCGTTTGTTGCTTGGTGTATTTTGGGGTTCTGTTTTTAGGTGTGTATATGTTTGTAATTGTCACATCTTCCTCACGGCTTGACCTTTTACCATTATGATGTGATTGTGACTTCATTTGTCATTACTACAATAATTTTATCATTATCTCTGGTAATATTTTTTTGTTTTAAAGTCTAATGTGCCTGACATCAGTATAGTCATTCCATTCTCTTTTTTGGTTGTTGTTTTCTTGGTATATATTTTTCTCTTCTTTTACTTTCAGCCTATTTGTGTCTTTGAAAATAAAGCATGTTACCTCTAGACACCATTAGTTGGATCATGTGTTTTTTTATCCAGTCTTAGAAACTCTGCCTTTTGGCTTGGTTTGTTTAATCCATTCTTGTTTACTGTTATATTGATATGGTTGCATTTACATCTGCCATTTTGCTTTCTATTTTCTATATGTTACATGTCTTTTTCTCCCTCTGTTCCTCCTTTCCTGCTTTCTTTTGTATTGTGTAACATTTTAATTCTGTTAATTTTTCACTTTTTCTTAGTCATTTCTTAGTGGTTGCTCTAGGACTTAAAATATATGTCTTATCAGAATCTGTTAGGATGTGTAATAACTCACTAACAATGAAATATAGAAACACTGCTCCTATCTAGCTCTCTTCCTTCTAACTCTTTTGCTATTATATGTGAGAGACCCAGTAATACCTTACTGGTCATGTTTCTTGCTTTATATACTTTTATTTCGTGTAAAAACACTGAGAGAATAAAGGAAAACAAGCATGATTTATAGAGGTTGTTATATTAACCTTCTTATTGACCATTTCTGATCTCTTCATTTATTCTTGTGGATTTGAGTTACTGTCTGAGGTGATATTCCTTTACTCCAATGCAGCTGTGCTCCTTGTGCAGTTACTGTCACATATATTATATTTCTATATGTTAGAGGCCCACAATACATATTGTTTTATGCAGTTATTTTTTAAGGCACTTAAGAAAAGAAAAGAAATATGTAATCATACTGATTTTTATAGTTACCCATATTTACTAGCGCTTCGCTTTTTTTTTTTTTTTTTTGGTTTGAATTCAAGTTACCATCTGATGTCATTTGCTTTCAATCTGCAGGACTTCCTTTACTTTTTATTTTTATTAGGGATATATAATTCACATACCATACAATTCATCCCTTTAAAGTATAGAATTCAATGGTTTTTAGTATATTCACAGAGCTGTGCAACCATCACTACCATCCGTTTTCAGAAATTTTCATCATCCCCAAAAGAAGCCCTGTACTTATTAGCAGTCCCTCCTTTCCATCCTCCCCGTCCCCAGCCATGGGTAACGACTAATCTACTTTGTCTCTATCGATGTGGCTATTCTGCATATTTCATATGAGTGGAATCATACAGTATGTGGTCCTTTATGAATGCCTTCTTTTAGTTAGCATGATGTTTTTAGGTTTCATCCAAGTTGCAGTATGTATCAGTACTTTGTTCCTTTTTGCGGGCTGAATAATATTTCACCTTTAATATTTCTTGTAAGACAGGTCTGCCAGCAACAGGTAGCCTCAGTTTTTATTTATCTGGGAGTGTCTTTATTTTACCTTCATTTTTGCAAGATAATTTGCTGAATATAAGATACTTGGTTAACACTTTTTTACTTTCAGTAATTTGAATATATTATCCCATTGCCTTGTAACCTACATCGTTTCTTTTAAAAAGTTAGCTGTTAATTTTACTGTAGTGCCCTTGTATGTAACAAATTGTTTTTCCCTTTTTGCTTTCAAGATCTTATCTTTATTTTTGCTTTCCACATTTTGCCTATGTTATGTCTGGATGTAGAGCTCTTTGTGTTTAATCTTTCTTGGAGTTTGTAGAGTTTGCTGGATATACATATTGTTTTTCATCAACGTTGGGAAATTTTCAGCCATTAATACTTTAAATATTCTGTCCCTTTCTCCCCTCTTTCTGGTACTCCCACTACATATATATTGTTGCATTTAATGACATCTCACATTTCTCTGAGGCTCTCTTCACTTTCCTATATTTTTTTCTCTGTTCTTCAGATTTCATAGTCTCCATTGTTCTATCTTCAGGTTTGCTGATCATTTCATCTGCCAGCTCAGATCTACTGTTGAGCCTTATTTTGGTTATTGTACTTTTTTAACCCCTGAACTATTTCCATTTGGTTCTTCTGTTTTTTGGCTGCATCGCACAGCATGCAGGATCTTACTTCCTCTACTAGGGATCACACCCATGCCCCCTGCAGTGGAAGCGTGGAGTCTTAACCACTGGACCGCCAGGGAAGTCCACATTTGTATCTTTTTAAAAAATAATTTCCATCTCTTGATGGCATTTTCTCTTTGATGAGAAATTTTTATTTTATCTTACTTTAATTCTTTAAGCATGGGAGCCAGGGGAAGAAGAAGCCCCCATCTCCTTGGCTGCACCTACCTGGGTAGAGCTTCCTTTACAAAGAGCTGGGGGCTAGGTGGGTAAGGGAGTGGGCCATGGCTCCAGTGCCACAGACTCTCACTGTTCTTCCCGAGATTTAGTAGATTTTCTTGAATGAGTATTTCTTAAAATGCTGTATGCCTTTAGGACAACTTGCAGACTTTAGCTTACTGTTCTTTTTTTTTTAATGATTTTTGTCAGTAAATCTGTTGTTTTGCCGAGTTCCTTACTCTACTTTTTCAGAAGTCTTATCCCACTTCCATGCAATCTTTTTATTTTATTGTGATGTGAACAGTTAATCTGTGATCTGCCCTTTTAACAAATATTTAAGTGTGCAATACAGTATTGTTGACTATAGGTACAATGTTATACAGCAGATTTCTAGAGCTTGATTAATTGAAACTTTATGCCCATTGATTAGTAACCTCCCATTTCCCACTGCCCCAACCCCTGGTGACCCCTATTCCACTCTTTGATTCTATCAATATGAATTCAACTACTTTAGATACGTTATATAAGTGGAGTCATGCAGTATTTCTCTTTCTGTGACTGGCTTATGTCACTTAGTATTATGTCCTCAATGGTCATCCATGTTGTTGCATATTGCAGAATTTCTTTTTAAGGCTAAATGGTATTTCATTGTATGTTTATGTCACATTACCTTTATGTGCTCATCTGTCAGTGGACATTTAGGTTGTTTCCACATCTTGGCTATTATGAATGGTGCTGGAGTGAACATGGGAGTTCAGATATCTTTTTGAGGTCTTGACTGCAGTTCTTTTGGATGAATACCCAGAAGTGGGTTTGCTGCATGATATGGTAGTCCTACTTTTAATTTTTGAGGAAACTCCATACCATGCAATCTTTTTTTTCCAATTTTCAATTTTATATTGGATTAGAGTTGATTTACAATGTGTTAGTTTCACGTATACAGCAAAGTGATTTTGTTATACATAATCACATATCTATTGTTTTTTAGATTCTTTTTCCATATAGGTTATTACAGAGTATTGAGTATAGTTCCCTGTGCTATACAGTAGGTCCTTTTTGATTATCTATTTTATATACAGTAGTGTGTGTATACCATGCAATCTTGAAGAGCCTGCTTTTAGCTGCTCTGGAAAGGCAGGCAAAAAGGGCCTCATGGGTCAGTTGTAGCCAGTCTCCTTGAGCCTCTTCTTTGGGCGTTTTCCAGATCACATGGACGGCTCTTTTGGCATCAGTGTGGTGAAGGACAACAGCAAGATCAGCACTGAACCGTGAGTTGGAACAGACTTAGAACCTGAGGGTCCTTGCAATGTGGGGATGCTTTTACCCTCCTTGCATTCCAGTGTCGGTTTTTCCCAAGGGAGCCTTCATCACGGGAAAGTCAGGTCTAGACCCAGAACCTCTCTAGGAGAGAAGTGGTGGATTTCTCCAGGTGTTTCCCCAATATTCCTTCTGTCCAGACATACCATAGTTGGATGTCTGCAGACAGAATGCCCAGCACCCTGGGGTTCTAGATAGAATTGGTGATGGCGCAGTGAGATACTGTTTTGTAGCTTGGATGTTACCTTGGATACAGCAGAATGCCAGGTATCAGCACATACCTCCCGTGTCCTAGACCCCAAACGCCTGAAGCCAGAAATCTGGCGATAAAGCAAATTGGAGGAAGGAAGGAAGTATCCCTCAAGAGGTCTCTGGAATACCAGAGCGTGTCTACTGGGCTGATGAGCACTCCCTGTGTCTGAGAGATGGCCAAAAGGTGGGTTCCACAGCCCTGGTGAGCAGGGCTCACCGCACATCTCTCTTGTATTTCCCATCTTGGTCACACACATATGCCTTTTATGTCCGTGTGTGTGGCCTCATTTCAGACACATCAACATAGGGAGCCAGTTTCAGGCTGAGATCCCAGAGCTCCAGGACAGATCACTGGCTGGAAGTGACGAGCATGTAGCTACTCTGGTCTGGAAGCCATGGGGAGATGTGATGACCAACCCGAAGACGCAGGATAGAGGTGACTGAGACTTTGGGGCCAGGTTCCTGAGAGCCCTCCTCCATGTCCAAGGGGTTTCTCCTCCCAGTTCTCACCTTGACCAAGAAGCAGTGATCCCCAGGCGGGGGTGGGGTGGGCAGAGCTGGCCTTCAGCGCAGGACTGCTTTGCTGTGCTGCAGTCCCTTGCCCCACCTCTCCTCTCACCCAGTAGCTGGCCAGGCCATCCAGAGCAGGTGCCAGGAGCAGGGTTTCTGCCCATCCTCCTTGTCCCTCCCTTCCCTCAGCCTGCTTGTAACAGAGAGGTGAGGGAGATGGTGACAGGAGCCCCCCACCCCATCTGTGCTGTTGGGGAGGTTTCCTCTCTGGCACTTGCTGACCCTCTGTGTCTCCTCTCCTTCTCGCTGCCGGGCTGCCTGCTGGAAACAGTGACCGAACTCTGCAACCTGGCCTGCTCCAACGTGATGCCGGGCGGGGGCACCAACCTGGAGCTCGCTCTGCACTGCCTGCATGAAGCCCAGGGCAACATCCAGGTGCGGTGCAGGCGAGGGGGGTGCTCAGAGGAGCTGTGGGAAGCTCCCTGCTCTCTTAGGGCCAGGGGCTCTAGGCGCAAGACACGTGCCTTCTACCTGGGGCTTTGCAGCTCACGAGAACCAAAGGCTGGCCACCCACCCTTCTCCCTGGTCGCTTTGGGACTGGTGGTGTCCTTTTGAACGTAGGGGAAATGCACACATACGGGCTCAATCAGTTATTTCTCTGGGGTGACAGCAGAGCACCAGGGTTCCTCCAGCGTTACCTCATCTCAGCGCAGCACTGGGGAGGCGGTGCCTAGCAGAACCAACTCAGGGCCTGCATTAATCTGGTTTATTTACTGAACATTGACTTTTGGATTAAAAATGGTGTATGCAAACCTCTGATGCAACAGAAATGCCTCTGCCTCCTCCAAGGACCCTCCTCACAATCCTGAAGTTTAGACAATGAAGAAGTCCAACTGTGTGTAGTGGGAGAGGAAGTCACGTCACCCGAGTTGGAGACCCAAGAGTCAGGGCTACATGGTGCTTTTTCTCAAGCTGAGAGGCAGTGGCTGGCACGTGGTGGGTGCTCAGCAGAGTAATCAGCACACGTTTACTGGGTCCTCCTGATACCTGGTGATGTCATGGTATCAGGCTGGGGCCAGCTCAGGGGCCCATTCTTGGTTTAATGCTCTGCTGCCACCATCTTGAAATTCTTAATAGTTTCTGAGCACAGGGCCCCGTGTTTCCATTTTGCGCTGGGTCCTGCAAACTGCATAGCGAGTCCTGACCGGGGTTATGCTGTTGAGCAAGACAAATGCCCCCTCTTTGCAGGGCTTACATTTTAGGAGAGTGAGCACATGAAATACATTTTTTAAAAGTGATAGATAATGATGAGTGCTATGAGGACCATAACATGGGGTAGGGCGGGGGCAGTGCCGCTCCAAATGCTGCTCCCTGAAGAAATAAGGAGCTTGTGCCAGAATAAGTCCACACACTGTTTCGTCATCAAGTAAATCTTGCTATGAAAAAGGTAACGTCAGCTGCACTCAACAGTCCGCTTAGTGCTGTAGGCAATGTGTCCCAAGTGGTTCACAGCTGGTGGCCAGTCCACAGACCGACCACACTTTGAGTCGCCCTGGGGTAGGGGTGGCTTTAGGGAGGGCTGCACATATTTTCTGAATGGATGAAAGAATGAAGGTGGGCCTCTACCTCACCTTCCCTCCCTCAGAGAGTTGCCCACCACTCCTCTCGTTCCAGGTTGCCCTGGAGACCCTGTTACTGAGAGGACCCCAGAAGCCACGGACTCACCCTCTCGCCAACTATCACTACACAGGTAACGAGCGTGGCTGCCCGCGTGGTTTTGGCCTGGCTGAGGCCCCTGCGAGCCAGTCACTTTCCATGGCAAGCTCTGCACGTGCCTCCCGGAGTTCTCTTGGGGCCTACACCTGCCCTCCCAGAAGGGCCCGTCCTCTCTGGGGGACTCAGTGGGTGCTGTTCTCTAGTTGGATCCAACCTTCCCCTTTCCACTGGTTCCCTCGTGGGCTCTTCCTGGCCAGAAGGGGGGTGCCAGGTTGGGGTGGGCTCAGGTTTCCCAGTTGAGCACTCCAGCCTTGGAGTCAGGCAACCAGGGGCCCACGGCTGCCCTTGGCAAGTCTCTTAACCAGAGGAAGCCTCAAGTTGCTGCACCTGTCAAGTGGGGATGGTAATAGCCCCTACCTGCTAAGGTTTTTGTGAGGATTGTGTGAGATAAAGCAAGTAAGGGGCTTAGCAGAAATCTTGGCATATAAGTGGCGCTCAGTGGCCTGAAAAAGGAGGGGAGTCTGCACTTCAGCCGTGGCTGTGGTCCCAGAAGGAGAAACAGCCTTCCTCCTCTTGGCTGTTTCTCCAATAGGTTCGGACATCTGGACCTCCATGGAGAAGAGGCTCTTTAAGAAGGCGTTCTGTGCCTACAAGAAGGACTTCTACTTGATACACAAGATGGTAAGGCGAACATGGCAGGCTGGTGTAGACAAGGCTCCTTCACACGGCCGAGGCGCTAGAACTGCAGGGCCTGTCAGGGACGATACTCTGCTCATGCTGTGAACAGTTGACAACTACAATGCCATTGCTTGGAACAACCTGAAACGGTACAGAAATGAATCCCATGTTCCAAATAAAGCCCTCCAGACCCCTCCCCACAATCCTACTTCTGATTGATAACCTGACAGGTATTTACTGCCCATATGGATTTTACACACCTATATGCACTTTCTCAAAAAAGGATGACATCATATACTTAATATCCTGCTGATTAATTTGCTTTTTTTTAACTTGATGTACGCAAAATTGCACATAATCGAAGTGTAAGATTTAATGTTTTTGACATAGTTATACACTTGTAAGACCACCACCATGATCAAGATAATGAGAGTATCCTTCACCCCCAAAAGTTCCCTCCTGCCCCTTTGCAACCCTTCCTTCCTGCCACCCGGGTCCCTAGTCAACTCTTGTCTACTTTCTGTCACTCTAAATGAGTTTGCATTTTCTAGAGGTTTATATAAATGGAATAATCATACAGCATGTGATCTGCTTTGTCTGGCTTCTTACACTCAACCTAATGATTTTGAGATTCATCTATGTTGTCATGTGTACCCATAGTTCATCCCTTTACTGTTGAGGAGTATACCACTGTGTGGACGGACCACCGTTCATTTAATCATCCACCTGTTGGTGGTTTCCAGTTACTGATGACTACAGATAAAGCTGCTCTGCACATTTACATACAAGTCTTTGTACGGACATGTACTGGGTTTTTTTGTTTGTTTGTTTGTTTTTTTGCGGACACGGGGTTGGGATTATAAATACCTAGGAGGGGAATGAGGGTAACTTATAGTAGATGTATGTTTAACTTTTTAAGAAACTGCCAAACTGTTTTCCAAAGTGGCTCTACCACTTCCCATTCCCACCAGCAGGTTATGAAAGGTCCAGTTGCTCCACACCCTCGTCGACACGTGGTATGCTAAGTCTCTTTAATTTTAGCCATTCTAATGAGTGTACAGTAGCATCTGACTCCATTTTCCTAATGACTAATGATGCTGAGCATCTTTGTGTTTTTTTGCTCTATGTGCACCTTCTCTGGTGAGCTGTCTGTTCATATCTTTTGCCTCTGTTTTTATTGGAGTGTCTGTGTTTTTATTGAGCTGTAGGAGTTCTTATTTTGTTCTGAACACCAGTCCTTTATCCAGATATATGCTTTGGAAATATTTTCTCCCAATATGCCATTTGTCAGTCTTCTAACAGTGTCTTTTGAAGAAAGTTTTAAATTTTGCTTAAGCATAACTTACTAGTTTCTCTTTTATAGACTGTGCTTTTCGTGTTGTATCTAAGAAATCTTTGCCTAACCCAAAGTCACAAAAATTTTCCCCTATGTTTTCTTCTGGAGGTTTTATAGTTTTAGGTTTTATTTCTAGATTTGTGATCCATTTTAAGTTTATTTTTGTATGGGGTGCGAGGTGAGTTCATTTTTGCATATGGATATTTATTCCAATACCTTTTGTTGGAAAGACCATACTTTCTCCACTCAGTTGCTTTTGTACCTTTGTTAAATATCAGTTGGCCATATATATATGCATCTACTTCTGGACCCTGTATTCTGTTCCATTGATCTGTTTGTCTTTTATTAAGCTATTCCCATACTGTCTTTATTACTGTAGCTTTATTCTAAGTCTTGAAATTAGAAAATGTTAGTCCTTCAACTTTGTTATTCTTTTTCAAAGTTATTTTTTGTATTCTACATCCTTTTTAATTCCCTATGAATTTTAGAAATAACTTGTCAATTTCAAAATAAAAATTCCTACTAGGAACTTGATTGGTACTGTTTTTGACTCTATAGGTCAACTGGGGAGAGTTGTTACCTTAACAATATTGAGTCTTCTGACTCGTGAACAGGGTATATCTCTCTATTTCAATCTTTAATTTTTCAGCAATGTTTTGAAGTTTTCAGTGTACAGTTGTTGCATACTTTTTGTCAGATTTATTCCTAAGCGCTTGGTTTTTCTCTGTTTTGTTTTTGGGTTTTTTTTTGCGGTACACGGGCCTCTCCCCATTGTGGCCTCTCCCGCCGCAGAGCACAGGCTCCGGACGTGCAGGCCCAGCGGCCATGGCTCACGGGCCCCGCCGCTCCATGGCACGTGGGATCCCTCCAGGACCATTGCACGAACTCGTGTCCCTTGCATCGGCAGGCGGACTCTCAACCACTGCGCCACCAGGGAAGCCCAGTACTTGTGTTTTTTATGATGTTATAGAGTTCTTTTTTATTTCAGTTTCCAATGGTTTGTTGCTACTATGTATAGAAATAAAATTGATTTTTATATTGATCTTGTGTTCTGAAATGTTGCCAAACTAACTTACTAGTTTTGGTAACTTTTTTGTGGATTCCACTGAATTTTCTACATAGACAGTCATATCATCTGCAAATAAAGACACTTTTCTTTCTTCCTTTCCAACCTGGATGCCTTTACTTTTTTTCTTGCCTTTTTGCACTCTAGAACCACCAGTACAGTATTGAGTAGAAGTGGTGAGAGTGGAAATCCTTGTGTTGTTCATGATATTTGAGGGGAAACCACTCCACCGTTAGCTGTAGGGATTTTGTAGGTATCATTTATCAGGTTGAAGAGAAGTTCCTTCTATTCCTATTGTGCTGAGACTTTCCATCAGGAATGGACATTGGATTGTATCAAATGCTTTTTCTGCACCTATCAAGATGCTCATATGATTTTTCTTTTAAGTTTAATATGATGAATTACATTGATTTTCGATTGTTAAACCAACCTCACGTTTCTGGGATGAGCTCCACTTAGTCATGGTATATTGTCCTTATATATATATATATATATATATATATATATATATATATATATGTATATATATGTGTGTGTGTATATATATATATATATATATACACATATATATACATATACATATATATATTGTTGGATTCTGTTCGTTAAAGTTTTGTTTAAAAATTTTCATCTATGTTCATGAGGGACATTGGTCTGTAGCCTTCTTTCCTTGTAATATCTTTGTCTGGCTTTGGTGTCAGAGAAATGTTGAACTTATGGACTGAGTTGGGAAGTATTCCTCCCTCTTCAGTTTTTTGGAGGGCTCTGCCTAGCTGTCGCATAAGGCTATGAGGTATCCACCACGTAAGGACACTCTGCTTTAATTAGTCCCTGTCGGTAGACATGTGGCTCCACATGATGTCACAGTGAGCGTCCTCGTGTGTACCTTTGTGTGCGTTTTCCTGGAGAGAAGCCTTCCTGGTCCAGCCTTGTTGCTCAGAGCGTGCAGAGCTTAGATGGTTTTGACTCTGGTGGCTTCTCTCTGAACTCCTTCATCCCCAGGAGGACTTTGTGATTCTCTGTCCCCCGTAGCAGAGGAGCATACGAAGCCGTAGGGGAGAGACGTTTCAGGAGGGCTTTCAAAAAGTGGCGGCTGGCCCCATGGGGAGGGGATTTAGGGCGTCAAGGCCATACTCACTGCTACTCCTGAGGCACTGTCCTTAGCCAGCTTCTGTCTTCCTCCACTAGGTCCAGACAAAAACAGTAGCCCAGTGTGTCGAGTTCTACTACATGCAGAAGAAAATGATCGATTTTGACTGTGGCCGAGCCCCAGTGCCGGAAAAGAGGGTCAAGAGAGAGCTGGGTGAAGCAGACAGGACAGAAGCAAAGGTAGAGGGTCTCGCGGTAGGGCTTCAGGAGTTCAGCACGGATCTGGATGCCCGGTGCTCATCCAAGCTGGGTGGCGGCGGGGGGGTGCACCCCGCGACGTCTGGATGCTCTGGACACCTGCTTCTCCCTTAGAAGGGCGGCGGGGCGGTCAGCACCCTTTCATCACCTCTGCCCCCTCTGCAGGTCACTCGTAGCCCTCGGAGGAAACCCAGCCACCGTCCAACCCCCGAATTACAGAGGCCTACTGAGAGTTCCAGGAGGGAGTTCATCCCCAACTCCAGCCCAAACACCAGCTCGAAGCGGACCCCTGAGCTGCCGGGGAGCAGCAAGGGCCAGGGCTTCTTTCCCTGCCAGAAGTGTGAGAGGTACCGCCCTTTCCCTAGATGCTCCCACACCGCCTGCCCTCAGCCCTCTGGGGTGCCCCCCTCAGGGCTACCCGCCTCCCCCTGCTCTGACCCCTGTGTCCTCTGGTGCCTCCTCAGGGTGTTTGGCAAGATCAAGGGTCGGAATGCCCACATGAAGTGGCACCGGCTTCAGGACCACGTGGATCCCACCGTCAGGGCAAGGTGGCCCGTGGAGCCCTTCCAACTGTAGGAGGAGGAGGGCGAGCTAGGGGCTGGCATCGGCCCTCTGCGTGGGCAGCTAGTTGGGATGGGCACCTCCAGCCCTGTTGCGTCTCCTTTGTTGTTTCTGTACGTTTTCCCTTGTATATAGTATTAAATTTGTTTCTTAAGAAGCTGTCTTCTGGCTTCCCTGCCTGTTGATCCAGCGAAGGCTTTTGAGCCCCTGCTGCTCCCAGAAGCCACAGTGACTGAGTCCCTGCCCTGGAGGAGCCTCATACATTAATGCAGCCAGCATTTATCAAGCACCTGCTGTAGCTGTGCCAGACAATGCCCAGTCCACGTGATGGGGACATAGTGATGGAGGGACAGGCCCCTCCCCTCACAGAGCTTACATTTTAGGAGCGGGAAGGTAGGAGTGATAAAGCAGCAAAAAGGTGAGTTTAGATATCTATAGTGCATATGCTTTGGGCCGTAATAACAGAGGAGTCAGCGTAGGTTTAAGCTCTCAGGACACGTGGTGGTGCCAGTGGCTCCACGGTGAAGTCCAGGCCTGCCAGCAGTGGCCAGCGTCTGCAAGTCGGCTGCAGCAGCAGCAGCAAGAATCCCCTCTTGTACGCGGAGCACCCAAACCTTCGGAGGGTGCAGGGCAGAGAGCAGCTCCCTCCCTTCCTTGTTCCCCTTTTTAAAAGTGAGGAAAGCTTGTAGCAGCGCCCAACGGAACGCCCCTCACGTCTCCTCGGCCAGAACTGTAGCCCGTGCTCTTTCTGAACTGATCCGTGGCAGTGGAAAGGCAAGTGGCCACCGTTATCCCAGACCCTCAAGATTTGTCTCCAGGACAAAAGCATAAGTTGTGTTCCCCCCAGTTCCAGGAGTGGGGAGAACCAGTGTGTTCCCTCAAATTTGTTGTCACCCGATCCAAACTGGAATCCCATTTGCCAGGAAAAGAAGAGGAAGCAGAAACGGCCACTGGGGAGTCAGACCTTGTGTCCACCACAAAGTGACGAGGAAAGTACAGCAGCGGGCCAAGTCCGAGGGAGTGACGGAGTGGCAGACGCTGGCAGGTGGATGGCACGGGAGTGGGAAGCCACACTGAGGATGCTGCTGAGGCTGAGACCCACTTCCAGGCCCCGGTGAGGCAAAGCACAGACTCTGCCACGGGAACCAGGGGAGGCTGTGCAAAGCTCTAGCTGCTGTGTGGGGGCCGTGGGCGGCAAGACGGGAATCCTGGAGAGTAGCTGGAAGGCTCTCAGCGGAGATGGTGGCCTGGGCTGGAGTAGCAGTGAAGAGGCCAGAAGCGCAAGGATTAGAGATCATGTTCGAAGTAGATTCAGACTTGCTGATGGGTCTCACGTCACAGGGAGAGCTGGTAAGGAAAAGGACAGATGGAGGTTGGCAGGGCAGGTTGGGGTTTGAGCAACTGAGTAGATGCTGTTAACTGAGATGAGGAAGAGGGACACCTCAGAGGATTGATGGCTTAAGACGTGATTGTGTCTGTAACTATGTGCTGCCTTCGGAGGGACTGGCTAGGGGAGCAGGGCAAACGCTGGTGTCAGGAGGCTTCACAGAAGGGCCAGGTTTCAGCTCAGTCCATCTGAAAAGACGGGGAGGGAGGAGGAGCAGAGGAGGAAGTTGAGTTGGAAGCGGTGCGGGCACTGTGGTTGGGGAAAGGACTCTGGCATCAGATGAACCAGAATCTACAGCCTGGCTCTTCTTCCTTCTTTGCCACCTTGGGCAAGTCATTTGCCCTGTTTGAGTCTCAGTTTTCTCATTCTGTAACTGGGATGGAAAATGCCTACCCACATATATCTGGCTTGTTTGTTTGTTTTTAATACCCTTTAACTTTTTGTTGTTGTTTTGCTGTGTTGGGTCTTCGTTTCTGTGCGAGGGCTTTCTCTAGTTGCGGGAAGCGGGGGCCACTCTTCATCGCGGTGCGCGGGCCTCTCACCGTCACGGCCTCTCGTTGCGGAGCACAAGCTCCAGACGCGCAGGCTCAGTAGTTGTGGCTCACGGGCCTAGTTGCTCCGCGGCATGTGGGATCTCCCCAGACCAGGGCTCGAACCCGTGTCCCCTGCATTGGCAGGCAGATTCTCAACCACTGCACCACCAGGGAAGCCTTGATGAGAAAAATGTAAATCGGATATTGGCAGGTGCCCCGTATGACCTGAGCACTCATGCTGTTGCTGTCACCGTGTGGGTCCCATGCTCCATAACAAGTGAAGCCCGATGACACTGGAAATGAAAGTCTCTGGCTTCATGGTCGGGTGGTATATTAGTTATCTATTGCTGCATAAGAAATTAAGCTGAAACTTAACAGCTTTAAACAAATGGAAACTTTTACAATAGTGCTGCTTAGAGGGGCAGGGAACCCAAACTGTTTGTGGTTATCCAAACTCACCCCCATCTTATCTGGCAACCACAAGTGGGTGGTCCAGAAGAATTTCTGAATGTAAGAAGAGAGTTGGGCAAAGGTTTCTTGTGAATTACCTCCCTCCAGACAAACTCCACCCCCAGAAAACTGTTTTCTCAACCCCAAATTATCTGCATCGTAATCATCTAGGGGTCCTGTAAAAAATGCAAATTCCTGTACCCCACCACAGACTTTCCTAATCTGAATCATTGGAGGTAGCGCCCTGGAACTTAAATTTTTTAAAGAAACTTTCTTAGAAGACTAGTTTTTAGATATGCATAAAAGTTGGGAAGATGGTACAGAGAATTTCCATATACCCCACACTCAGTTTCCCCTATTCTTATCTTACATTAGTATGGTACATTTGTTACCATTAATGAACCAATATTGCTATATTATTATTAACTAAAGTCCATCCCTCATTCAGATTTCATTAGTTTTTACCTCATGTCCCTCTTCTGTGCCAGGATCCTCCCAGGACACCACATTACATGTAGTTGTCACATCTCCTTAGGCTCCTCATGGCTGTGACAGTTTCCCAGACTTTCCTTGTTTTTGTTGACAGCTGTGAGAAGTCGTGGTCAGGTATTTTGGAGAATGTGCCTCAGCTGGGGTTTGTCTTATGTTTCTTATGATCCGAGGGGGAGGAAGACCACAGAAGTGAAGTGCCACTGTCCTCACATGGTATTCAGGGTGCACAGTATCAGTGTGACTTGTCACTGTTGACGTTAACCTCCACCACCTGGCTGACAATGTTTGTCATGTTTCTACGCTGTAAACTTAGTCCCCGCCCCCAATACTGTCATCTGTGGAAGGAAGTCACTGTGCACAGTTCATGTGTAAGGTGTGAAGAGTCATGCTTCAACTTCTTGAGGGCAGAATAGCCACATAAATTATTTGGAATCATGCACGGCCATTTATTTCTTTGTTCAGTCATTCATTTATATCAGCATGGGCTCACGGAGATTTTATAGACTGGGTTATTATCCAGTGCTACTTTGTTGCTCAGATTGTTCCAGCTTTGACTATCGGGAGCTCTTTCAGTTGGCTCCTGTGTCTCTTTGACATACCCCGTGTGTGTGTGTGTGTCTATGAAGGAGAGAGACAACGAGATGGAGGCTGAGAGACTTCTGTTCTGGAACTACAAGATACTCTAAGCACATCCTGTATAATTTCCTGCCCAGTCCTAGAACCAGCCGTTTATCCAAGGGGCCCTTGTTACTTTTATTGGAGAACAGTATTAAAAACTAAGATCTGGGCACTAGGTGTGTTTGAACCTGAATTTTTAACAGTCTCACCAGCTATTTAATGAAACCAGAGTTAGAGAACCTCTGCTCTCAGTTTTGACTCCCGTCGCTCAAGTATCAGCATACCTCAGAGGTACTGCAGGTCCGATTCCAGACCACCACAATAAGGCCAATCATAGGAGTTTTGTTTCTTTCCCAGTGCCCATAAGTTATGTTTACACTATACTATAGTCTATTCAGTGTGGAGTAGCATAATGTGTTTAAAAAAAAAAATGGGGCTTCCCTGTTGGCGAAGTAGTTGAGAGTCTGCCTGCCGATGCAGGGGACACGGGTTCGTGCCCCAGTCCGGGAAGATCGCACATGCCGCGGAGCGGTTGGCCCGTGAGCCGTGGCCACTGAGCCTGCGCGTCCGGAGCCTGTGCTCCGCAATGGGAGAGGCCACAACAGTGAGAGGCCCGCGTACCACACACACACACACACAAAAGTACATATGTTAATTTAAGAATACTTTATTGCAGACTTCCCTGGTGGCGCAGTGATTAAGAATCCGCCTGCCAATGCAGGGGACACAGGTTCGAGCTCTGGTCCAGGAAGCTCCCACATGCCGTGGAGCAACTAAGCTCATGCGCCCCAACTACTGAGCTTGCGGTCTAGAGCCTGCAAGCCACACGTACTGAGCCCGCGTGCCACAACTACTGAAGCACGCGAGCCTAGAGCCCATGCTCCGCAATAAGAGAAGCCACTGCAGTGAGAAGCCCACGCACCGCAACAAAGAGTAGCCCCCACTCGCCACAACTAGAGAAAACTCGCGCAGCAATGAAGACCCAATGCAGCCAAAAATAAATAAATAAATAAAAGAAATAAGAGAAAAAAGTCTTCAAGTATTGGGAAACTACAGAACACTCTTCTAAAATAACTCATGGGTCAAAGAAAAAAATCAAAAATGAAATTATAAAAAACAACTGCTGGGCTTCCCTGGTGGCGCAGTGGTCGGGAGTCTGCCTGCGAATGCAGGGGACACGGGTTCGAGCCCTGGTCTGGGAGGATCCCACATGCCGTGGAGCAGGTGGACCCGTGGGCCACGGCTGCTGAGCCTGTGCGTCTGGAGCCTGTGCTCCACAACAAGAGGGGCCGCGATGGTGGGAGGCCCGCGCACCACGATGAAGAGTGGCCCCCGCTTGCCGCAACTAGAGAAAGCCCTCGTACAGAAACGAAGACCCAACACAGCAAAAATAAATAATAAATAAATTACTAAAAACTCCTACCCCCAACATCTTAAAAAAAAAAAAAAAAAAACTGCTACTCATTTACCCAAGGAGTACAGAAACATGGAAAATTCAGATATACAGGAAAAGGAAAATTAAGTTGATCCATGATCCTACCAATCAATCCCATTCTGTTTGTTTCTATTCAAATTTATTTTTCCCTTTTAAAGATTAGATCATTCCGTTTTTCAACAATCCTCTTGTTGGTGGCACAGCACTTAGTGGTATGGCATGAACATCCATTCACGTCAACGGATATTTTCCTACAGTTGTATCTTAAATGCCTGCGCCATAGACCATTGAGACCAGAATGCAGTCACCCACCTGCCCTGGTGTCGGTTATTAGGTGGTTTCTCACATTTCACCAGGAAAAACAATGCTGCAGTTAACTCGCTTGCAGTTCACTGCAAGATCTCCGTTAATTTGTACAGATCTGCCTTAATTTCCTTAATTAAAAAACCCAGAGTGGAATTGGCTGGGAGAAAGGACTTAAACTTTTCTAAGATTTTGCATTGTGCATTTCTGGATTGCACTTGCAAGTGTGCTGTTGATGTTACCGTCATGAAGTCCTGCCTGTCGAGTCACTCTGTCCTGGAAGCTCTCAGACTGTTGCTGTCCCCTCCCTTACCCCCCAAGTGTGGCTTCAAGATTGGGTGCCGCCCTGGAGGTGTGGCCTGACCAGGGTCCCTTCTCCCCCTCACCTGGTGCTAAGCCTGGTCTTCTCTGCGAGTGAAGCTGCTGAAGTTGGGGTTCTCGGCCAACTCCCTGAGTTGGACTCAGCTGCTGAAGTTGGTCCGAGGGTGGTAGAGTGCTTCCGCCCGGGCTCCGATGTCCCCGGATGTCATAACCTGTGCTTTCTCCCTCTGTCTAGACCTGGGGCTAGGCGTGCTCAAGGTGCCCAAAGAGGCTAACGAAGGAGGCAGGGCCACGTCTGGGAGCACAAGGAAAGGAAAGCGGCAGCACAGGTCCCCTCAGAACCCACTCCTGGACTGCAGCCTCTGCGGGAAGGTGTTCAGCAGCGCCAGTCCTCTCAGCAAGCACTACCTGACCCACAGCCAGGAGAGGAGACACGTGTGCAAAATCTTCAGCAAGGCCTTTAAGCGTCAGGACCACCTGTATGTAGGAGTCTGGTCGGGACGTCTGTTCAGGGGGCTGCTGGGGGCTGGGCGTGCTCCTGGTTCTTTTGCATCCCATCCCATCCACCTGCACCGCCCCCCACCGTCGGGTGTCCCAGATGTGTGCGACCTGTGCTCCTACCACGGTCAGTGTTTGTCGGGGCAGGGCCTACACTGCCCCGGACAGCCCGCCCTCCCCAGCCTCCAGATTCACTGCAGTGAGGAGAGCGCCGCTGCGATTTGCAGGCAGGACCCATGTGCTTTCAAAACACACTCCAGAGGCAATTTTGTCATGGAGGGAGTTGGGCTAACTGTGTAGAGAAAGTTTCAGAGTCCTTGGTAGGTGTCTGAGCAGAACAGATATGCACTCCATGAGGAATATATGTTGGCATAACACCAGGGCGTGAGGGGTTCTGAAATGCCTGTTTCTAGAACATGGCAATGCAGTGTTCACTCTCTTTTTTCCTCTTTTAATTCCACCTTTTATTAACTCGATTTTTTTTAAACTTGACTTTCAAAAGCAAGCTCAGTGTAAGAGGAGCAGAATTCCGTTTCTTCTTCATGTCTTAGAAATGATAAGCTTTTCTTGCTGCCGAGGGAGGAGAGACAGACTTTCAAACTGAGAGACTCGTAAGTGGGAGAGGACGATCCCTTGCATGTTTACAGCTCCCCCAGCCTTTACTGAGCCTTCGATGAATCCCGCTTTCATTGTATCCTCTCCCCTCTCGCCATTAAGGATGGGAAATGATTTACTCCTGTCACAAGCTGGTAACAGTTAGGGCTAGAAAGTGGGTCTCCGGATGCCCTCTCTGCTGCTTCCCTCAGATGGAGGCCAAGGGTCCACGTTTGGGAAAGGGTTTCATTATTTACTTGGTTCCATTGATTAGAACCATCCGGAGTAGGATTGTTGGGAACCCAGAGGGTGATTTACCCATTTGTTTATATTTATAATATATTAATGCAGGTATAAGTATGATGTAAATATAATACATACTTGCATTCGTTTATATTTGCAGAAATTATAGGCACATTTGGCTTTTTGTTGTTGTTGCTGTGGGGCTCCCAGGTAGCTGTCTAGAGGACTCCTGTGGGAAGGCGAAGACTCCTTTGTTCAAGGAAGGATCATCCCCAAGTTAGCGTTTCCTTAAGTTTGTTCTCAGAACTCTGGTTCTCTGCTTCTTGGGGATGCTAAAAGGGTCTATTTTAAAAACATGGTTTTGTGGGCAAATAAGTTTGAGAGACATGGAAAGTTCAACAGATATCTCTTTATCTGCTCTGTGGCTTTTCAGTTTGCTCCTAGGAACCTCCAAGAAGTAAAGAGTGTTTTTCCCAAACTTATTTGCCAGCTGAGCCCAAGTCCTCAGGGAGCAACTCTGGAGACTGGTGTTCCTTAGGAACCCACTTTGGGGAACTCTGACTTGGCTCCCACTGATTTTTTTAATCTCAGATTAGGGGTTTGCTTAGGGGTGAGGGCAAGAGCTCCCCCTTCCAGACGGCTTTGGCCGTAGCAGGGGTCTTTCCTCATAGGGTCTGAGCACAGTTTCTGAGTTGCGATGCTGCTGCCCCCTGGGGACACGCCTGGGCTCCTGCAGTGGGTGACCCACGCCGAGACACCCACTAACTTTCTCCTCATGTGATTCCAGGACTGGGCACACGCTCACCCACCAGAAGTCCAAGCCCTTTGTGTGCATTGAGCAGGGCTGCAGCAAGAGCTACAGCGACTACCGCTCCGTGCGCCGGCACTACGAGGTCCAGCACGGCCTGTGCATCCTCAAGGAGGCCCCTCCGGAGGAGGAGCCCTGCGGGAACTCACCCCATGTGCACGAGGTGGCCTGCCAGCCCGCACCCGCGAGCCTGTGGTCCCTGGTGCCCCCGGAAGCCCCATCCCCCATCTCCCTCTTGTCCAACCGAGACCTCCTGCGCTGTATCGTGAGCAGCATCATCTGCCAGAAGATCCCTTCTCCCGGGCCAGCCCTGGGAGGGCCTTCAGACAGCGGCGAAGGGAGGATCACGGCCTGTTCCTCCCTGCCCTCGTCAGGGTCCTCCTCCTGCGGCCCAGCCAGCACCCCGGCGGCCCCAGGAGCCCTGGGCACTGAGGTTCCCGAGGAGCCCCGGCCCCCACGGAAGGAGCCTGCCATGGACGTGTTCACAGCCGTCCACTCACGGGCAGCGGAGAACAGCGGCCCCGACCCAGCCGAGCCGGAGCTGCCGCTGCTCCAGCCCCCATCATCCCTGGAGGGCTGGCCCGAGGGCGCTCCCTGCCCGCCTGCCTGCCTCTGTTCCATGGCCAGACTGTCCCCGCCAGTTCCCAGCCATCAAGCCACAGTTTCCAGTGGCTCTGAAACCTGTCGGGCTGCCCTAAGAGCAAAGGAAACAGTATGTTTGTCGTCCACAAGCCCTCTGCAGTGCCGTTCCGGGAGGGTTCCGAGCCGGGCCCCGGGCTCAGCAGCGACTCCCCTGCTGGGGAGCCCTCACCCAGCCAGTGCACCGGTCTGGAGGACACGCCGTCTTTCCCTCCCACGCTCCTGAAGGCCCAGGGGGAGGCCTCGGGCGACCCCAGATATGTCAGCACCAGCGGGGAAGACGACTCCTGGGCTTCCAAGAAGAGCAAGTTCGACTGCGACTCCTTCTCGTGGCAGAACCCTGGTGAGCCTGGCACCCAGGACGGCCAGAAGTCCAGCGGCCTCCCGTCGGATGCCACACCGCTCTTCCAGCAGCTGGTCCTGAAGTCTCAGGAGTCTCTGGTGAGCCACGAGCAGATGCAGGTGTTCCAGATGATCACCAAGTCCCAGCGGATCTTCTCCCACACCCAGGTGGCCGCCGCCTCCTCCCAGCTTCCCACACCCGACGGCAATCGAGTTGCCCTGAAGTCACTGCAGGGGCCGTGGCCACAGCAACCCCCACCTGTGGCACCCACTGTTGACTCTCTCCATGCTGGCCCCGTGAACCCTGATCCAGAGGGATCCCTAGCCCGCAGGAGAAAATCCACACCCGCTTTACCCACAGAGCCCTCCCCCAGCAGCGTGAGCCAGGACACAAAGGGAAGACCAAAAGTGGCTGCTGCTCCACCTGCCCCCACGGCGGCGTCCCTGGACCCTCCTGGAAACCCAGACATCTCCTCTCTGGCCAAGCAGTTGAGATCCTCGAAAGGGACCTTGGACCTAGGGACATCTTCTCCCTCGGGGCCTGCATCAGACCCAGTTAGGAGGGGAGGAGCCATCCAGAGCCCACCTCCCAGGGAAGCAGGCCCAGGCTGAGAATGGCACGGCTTCCGGGGCCACAAAAGGTGGAGAGGGCCCGGCCTGCTCCTGGGGCGGAGGCTACAGGCTCTTCTCTGGCAACTCCGGGGCCCAGCACTTCCGGAAGGAGAAAGTGAAAATGGATATTTGCTGTGCAGCTTCTCCAAGCCAGGTAGCCATGGCCTCCTTCTCGTCGTTGGCCGGGCCTCCAGCGGATCCCCCCTGGGACTCCAAGTCCAAGCTGATGATACTCAACAGGATCCAGGTACCAGGGCCCTCTCACGGGACCTGACCATGCGGGGGGCAGAGTCTCGTCCTTACCTGAGTCCGTGTTTCTGACTTGTCCAGGCACTGTATTTAACCTCAGCAAATCCTCAGATGCAGTTTGTTTACAGAGGGGGGAATGAAGGTCCAGAGAAGTGATGGTTCCTCCCATCACCCTCCGCCCTGCAACACACACACACAAAACAGAACAGGGCTTTAGAGTTGTCAGAGACACTTTGCATCATGTTTCTTCACTGAACTTTTTCTGTTTGCTTTCTTTCTGCCTTTCGCTTCCTTTTGGATTTGCCTCCTTCACTTCTTCAGAGAATGTAAAGGCAGAGCTCCTTTACCCTTGATATTTGTACGTGAAATGCTGTGTCTATTCTGGTTGTGAATCACAGGTCCACAAGTCCGACTTGGCCCCTACTGCAGGCCTGGCACTGGTCCGCCCTTTTGGAGCAGCTTGGGTCCTCCCACATAGTGCCCACGAGGTCCTGGGCGCAGAGAGCTTGGCCACGTCTCTTCGTGATGTTCCGAGGTCCAGCATCCTTCCTGTCGCACCACAGCTACCTCCTCCTCTTTTTTTTCCCCACAGCTTTAATATTCACGTGCCATCTAATTCGCCATCTTGAAGTGCACCATCCAGTAGTTTTTAGTTTGTTTACGAGGTCGTGCTCGCATCGCCACTCTTTGCCAATACACTTTCATCACCGCAAAAAGAAACCCCACACTGTTGGTTGTCACCCGCAATCTCTCCATCCCTCCCAGCCCCTGGCAACCATGCATCTACTTTCTGTCTCCATGGATTTGCCTATTCTGGACACTTCATGTGATTGGAATCCTAACGCTGCGTGGCCTTTTGTGTCTTTTGCTTCTTTCACTTAACCTGATGTTCTCAGAGTTCCTCTGTGCTGTAGCACGGGTCAGAACTTCACTCCTTTTTATCGCTGGTAACTTGTGCATTGTTTGGAAACACCATATTTTATTTATCCATTCATCAGCTGATAGATATTTGGGTTGTTTTCCCTTCTTGGCCATTGTGATAATGGTGCTATGAACATTTGTGTACAGATTATTGTTTAGACATATGTTTTCATTTCTCTTGGGAAATACCTTGGAGGGGAATTGGTGGGCTCTAGGGTAATTCTATTGGAGGAAGTGCCAGACTTTTCCAAAAAGCTGTGCTGTTTTATATCCCTACCCAGAGTGTATGAGGCCTGCAGTTTCTCTGCATCCTCACCAACACTTGTTACTGTCCAGTTGGTTCACCTTAGTGGGTGGGAAATGATAATCTCATTATAGTTTAATTTGCATTTCCCCGATGGCTAATAATCCTGAGCATCTTTTAATGGCCATTTGTATATCCTCTTTGGGTAAGTGTCTATTCAGACTCTTTGCCCATTTTTAAATTGGGTTGTGATTTTATTTTTGAGCTGTGAGAGTTCATTATGTATCACTGATACAGAAATATACATAGTCCCTTATCAGATACATGATTTGCAACTTCTTTCTCTTATTCTGTCTTTTCACTTCTTGATGATGTCCTTTGAAGCACAGAAGTTGTAAGTTTTGATGAAGTCCAATACGTCTGTCTTTTGTTTGGTTTTGGAGTCATCCAAGAAACCACTGCTTACTCCAGGGTCACCAAGAATTATACCTGTGTTTTCTTCCAAGTCTTATAGTTTTCACTCTTGCATCTCATTTCTGATATGTTGGCTCAGATGTATTTTCGTCTTCAGGGTGGAAATATCTACCGGCTCCCCAACCCGATGAAGGAGGAGAACATGGCGGGTGGCTGGTAAGTTCCGAAGCCCCTCGGGAGAACTCTGGTGGCTTTGATGTGCTGGCCCTGGGTGAGCGAGCTCTGGATGCTTCACTCCTGAAGGGGTGAGCACCAGGCCACGGAGAATCGGGGGCATCATGTCCATTTCTTTAGGGTTCGTCCAAAGCTGTCAGAGGATCAGTGTTTGGGGACGGAGTCCCATTCTCCCTTTCTTCCCCACAGGAACCAGCACAGTGGTGGTCCCACAGACTGGGCAGAGCCAAGGAGCACTTACGTCTGCAAGAATTGCAGCCAGATGTTTTATACAGAGAGAGGGCTGAGCAGCCACGTGTTTTCACAGCGACCAGTGGCCGTCACCTCGAGGGAAACAGGAGCCCCAGGTGAAGGGGCTTGAAGCTGCCATTCATCTCAGGATGGAGCCGTCCTCCTGCAGGGAGCCTGGCTGGGGGCCGGGAGTCAGGGCTGTGCTGCTCTGGAGGGGCCCCTTGCTCCCTACGTACTGTGTCTCTTAAAGGGCTGGCTCTTCTCTGTGTGTAGGTGTGTGGCATGGAGTTTTGCAAGCCACCAAGACAGGTGCTGAGGCCAGAGGGGGACAGGCAGAGTTCCCCGGGAGGCAGGAAGTCCTTGGACAACATGACCGCAGCCCCTTTGGTGGTCCCAGTGTCGGTGCCAGTGGCTCCAGCAAACCATCCCCCGGGGAGCAAGGTGGGTGCACTTCCTTCCGGCTGCTTTCCAGCTGCCAGTGGGAGCTGTGAGAAAAGCCCCCAAATCCTGACTCCAGAAGAGCTTGATTTGCGTGTTCCTTCATCCCTTCAACCTCCAGTGAACTTCCTTTGTGTCTGGCCCTGTGCTGGGCAGGGCTGGGGACACCGCAGCGACCACAACAGGCCTGCCCCCGTCTCCTGGGGCTCCCAGCCCAGCGGAGTAGATAGACCCATCCCCGGACACTGACGACCCAGAACGGGCCGGGCTGGGAGAGGGAGCTGTAGGAGCCCCGAGGGCACCAGAGACCCTGCCTGAGGAAGGGGGTGTTGCAGCTGAGAGCTGGAGGATGAGGAGGGGTAAGATGGGCAGAGAGGAGGGGAGATTGCGTGGAGGTAAGAGAGAGTGTAGCAAGGTCAAGCCGTCGTCTCTTCAGCCTGTGCTGGAAGACCCCACCTGGAGAAGTCCATGCTGGACTCGGGTACGGGGTGCATGGAGCCCACTGTTTGTCTCGCAGGAGCTGCTGTCGTTTTGAGGGCAACAGGTTTTCCTTTTGTCATGCTGTTGCATCCGTCTGGCCCCCACACTTTAAGTGCCAGTCACTTTAACAACGGACATGAGTTTCCAAAATGGTCTGAGTGAGGGCCTCTCCTTGGGGGGGGGGGTTGCCTGAGAAGGCCCCAGCGTCAAATGTCGCCCGGCTTAGGGTCTGGAGTCTGGCTCAGGCGTGGTGGCCCTGCCCGGCTTCCTGCACTGAGGACTCTGGGCATGGCCATGCTGGGTGTGCATTTGGCTGGTCAGTACCCTTTCCCACTCTCAGGCCATCTTGAGGTCTGAGCTTTGGGGCCGGTGGCCTCAGGTGACCCCCGTGGTTCTGAAGTCTCTTCTTCTCCAGGGACAGGAGAAGGACGGGGAAGAGAGAGACTGCAAGGAGAGCAGCCAACACAAGAAGCGGATGAAGCTCCTCCGGCCCAAGGCACTGCTCATCCCTCCTCCGCCCTCCATGTCTGGGGAGCCGGGCCCGGGAGGATGCCGCCAGAGCTGCCTGCGCTCGCCCGTGTTCCTGATGGACCACCTCCTGAAGGGACTGTCCCAGTGACGTCCCTACACACCGCCCCCGATGCTCAGCCCCATCCGGGAGGGCTCTGGGCTGTATTTCAACACTCTCTGTTCCACATTCTGCCCGGGCCCGTCCCGACAGGCTCATCAGCGCCATGCTTGGTGAGTGAGCTTGATCACCCCATGATGGGCCTGCGGGGGGCCAGACCCCCGCCCCCTGTAGAATTTGGTCCATCCATTCTCTCTGGCCTACGCCTGGGTCTGCTCTGGGGGTCCCGTTGCTGTTCAGAACTATCCCAGGACCATCTGGGACCAGCAGCCTTCTAGGTGCTTATAACTTTGTAGCCAGAAAGAAAATAGACGCCATTTAGCCTAACCACCCTTCTGCCTGCCCTTTCGAGTAATTGTTTAAACAGCTTTATTGAGGTATAATTCACATGCCATATGAATCACCCATTTAAAGTGTACAGTGATTTTTTAGTGTATTCTTAGGATTGGACACCCATCCCACAATCTAATTCTAGAGCATTTTCATCACCCCAGAAGATTATATCCACGAGCGGTGACACACAGGCCCTGTAGCCCCCAACTCCTCAGCCCTGGGCAACCACCAGTCTACCAACCTACTTTTTCTACGGGTCTCCCTATTCTGGACATTTCATGTAATTGGAATCATAAAATACGTGACATTCTGTGTCTAGTTTGTTCACTTAGAATAATGTTGTCAAGGTTCATGTTGTAGTATGCATCAGTGCTTCATTTCTTTCTATGGATGAATGATATTGAATTCTCTGGATAGACAACATTTTATTTATCCATTCATCAGTTGACGAGCATTTGGGTTGTTTGTGTCCTTTGGCTATTGCAAACAGTGCTGTTAAGAACATTTATGTGTAAGTTTTTGTTGGACATAAGTCCTCATTTCTCTTGGGTATATAACTCAGAGTGCAATTGCTGGGTCAAAGGGTAACTATGTCTAACCATTTAAGGAACTGCCAGACTGCTTTGCAAAATGGCCGGGTCATATTAAATTTCCACCAGCATTGTATGAAAGTTCCAGTTTCTCCACATCCTTGCTCACACTTCTTAGCTGTCTTTTTTATTACACCCATCCTAGTGGGTGTAAAGTGGTAGCTCATTGTGAGGTGTTTGTTTGTTTGTTTGTTTTGTGGTACGTGGGCCTCTCACTGTTTGTGGCCTCACCCGTTGTGGAGCACAGGCTCCGGATACTCAGGCTCAGCAGCCATGGCTCACGGGCCCAGCCGCTCCGCGGCATGTGGGATCTTCCCAGACCGGGGCACGAACCCATGTCCCCTGCATCGGCAGGCAGACTCTCAACCACTGCGCCACCAGGGAAGCCCTGTCTTGCTACCTTTGTGGAAAGTCAGTTGACCATAAATGATTTGAGATGTTTCTTCTTTTTTAATACAGATATTTTACAGCTATAGATTTCCTTCTGAACATTGCTTTAGCTACATTTTGTAAGTTTTAGTATGTTGTGTTTTTATATTCATTCACCTAAAGTATTTTCTAATTTATCATTCCACTTCTTATTTAATACACTGACTATTAAAGAGTGTGTTGCTTAATTTTCACATATTTGTGAATTTTCCAAATTGCTGCCTTTTATTGATTTGTACTCTAATTCTCTTTTGGTCAGAGTACATACTTTGTTTCTTTTTCAATTTAATTTATTTAATTTATTTATTTTTTTTTGGCTGTGCTGTGCGGTTTGCAGGATCTTAGTTCCCCCACCAGGGGTCGAACCCATGCCCCCTGCAGCGGAAGCGTGGAGTCCTAATGACTGGACCGCCAGGGAATTCCCTTAAATTTATTTTAAAATTTAAAATTTATTGAGGCATGTTATATGGGCTAGAATCCAGTCTGTCTTGAAGAATGTTCCATGTGAATCTGAGAAGAATGTATTCTACTGATGTTTGGTGGAATGCTGTATTTTGTCTGTTTTGTCTAGTTAGTTTCAATTTCCTTGTTGATCTTCTGCCTAGTTGCCCTATCCACTGTTGAAAGTATTGAAATCTCCAACTATTATTTTTTAATGGTTTATTTCATCCTTCAGTTCTGTCGTTTGTTGCTTGGTGTATTTTGGGGGTCTGTTTTTAGGTGTGTATATGTTTGTAATTGTCACATCCTCCTCACGGCTTGACCTTTTATCATTAGGATGTGATTGTGACATCATTTGTCATTATTACAATAATTTTATCATTATCTCTAGTAATATTTTTGGTTTTAAAGTCTAATGTGCCTGACATTCATATAGCCATTCCATTCTCTTTTTTGGTTGTTGTTTGCTTGGTATATATTTTTCTCTTCTTTTACTTTCAGCCTATTTGTGTCTTTGAAAATAAAGCATGTTACCTCTAGACACCATTAGGTGGATCATGTGTTTTTTATCCAGTCTTACAAACTCTGCCTTTTGATTGGTTTGTTGAATCCCTTCTTGTTTAATGTTATATTGATATGGTTGGATTTACATCTGCCATTTTGCTTTTTATTTTCTATATGTTACATGTCTTTTTCTCCCTCTGTTCCTCCTTTCCTGCTTTCTTTTGTATTAAGTGAGTATTTTCTAGTGTGACATTTTAATTCCGTTAATTTTTCACTGTGTCTTAGTCATTTCTTAGTGGTTGCTCTAGGACTTAAAATATATGTCTTATCAGAATCTGTTAGGATGTGTAATAACTCATTAACAGTGAAATATAGAAACACTGCTCCTATCTAGCTCTATTCCTTCTAACTCTTTTGCTATTATATGTGAGAGACCCAGTAATACCTTACTGGTCATGTTTCTTGCTTTATATACTTTTATTTCGTGTAAAAACACAGAATAAAGGAAAACAAGCATGATTTATAGAGGTTGTTATATTAACCTTCTTATTGACCATTTCTGATCTCTTCATTTATTCTTGTGGATTTGAGTTACTGTCTGAGGTGATATTCCTTTACTCCAATGCAGCTGTGCTCCTTGTGCAGTTACTGTCACATATATTATATTTCTATATGTTAGAGGCCCACAATACATATTGTTTTATGCAGTTATTTTTAAGGCCATTAAAAAAAGAAAAGAAATATGTAATCATAGTGATTTTTATAGTTACCCATATTTACTAGCGCTTCGCTTTTTTTTTTGGTTTGGATTCAAGTTACCATCTGATGTCATTTGCTTTCAATCTGAAGGACTTTCTTTACTATTTATCTTTATTAGGGATATATAATTCACATACCATACAATTCATCCCTTTAAAGTATAGAATTCAATGGTTTTTAGTATATTCACAGAGCTGTGCAACCATCACTACCATCCGTTTTCAGAAATTTTCATCATCCCCAAAAGAAGCCCTGTACTTATTAGCAGTCCCTCCTTTCCATCCTCCCCGTCCCCAGCCATGGGTAACGACTAATCTACTTTGTCTCTATCGATGTGGCTATTCTGCATATTTCATATGAGTGGAATCATACAGTATGTGGTCCTTTATGAATGCCTTCTTTTAGTTAGCATGATGTTTTTAGGTTTCATCCAAGTTGCAGTATGTATCAGTACTTTGTTCCTTTTTGCGGGCTGAATAATATTTCACCTTTAATATTTCTTGTAAGACAGGTCTGCCAGCAACAGGTAGCCTCAGTTTTTATTTATCTGGGAGTGTCTTTATTTTACCTTCATTTTTGCAAGATAATTTGCTGAATATAAGATACTTGGTTAACACTTTTTTACTTTCAGTAATTTGAATATATTATCCCATTGCCTTGTAACCTACATCGTTTCTCTTAAAAAGTTAGCTGTTAATTTTACTGTAGTGCCCTTGTATGTAACAAATTGTTTTTCCCTTTTTGCTTTCAAGATCTTATCTTTATTTTTGCTTTCCACATTTTGCCTATGTTATGTCTGGATGTAGAGCTCTTTGTGTTTAATCTTTCTTGGAGTTTGTAGAGTTTGCTGGATATACATATTGTTTTTCATCAACGTTGGGAAATTTTCAGCCATTAATACTTTAAATATTCTGTCCCTTTCTCCCCTCTTTCTGGTACTCCCACTACATATATATTGTTGCATTTAATGACATCTCACATTTCTCTGAGGCTCTCTTCACTTTCCTATATTTTTTTCTCTCTGTTCTTCAGATTTCATAGTCTCCATTGTTCTATCTTCAGGTTTGCTGATCATTTCATTTGCCAGCTCAGATCTACTGTTGAGCCTTATTTTGGTTATTGTACTTTTTTAACCCCTGAACTATTTCCATTTGGTTCTTCTGTTTTTTGGCTGCATCACACAGCATGCAGGATCTTACTTCCTCTACTAGGGATCACACCCATGCCCCCTGCAGTGGAAGCGTGGAGTCTTAACCACTGGACCGCCAGGGAAGTCCACATTTGTATCTTTTTAAAAAATAATTTCCATCTCTTGATGGCATTTTCTCTTTGATGAGAAATTTTTATTTTATCTTACTTTAATTCTTTAAGCATGGGAGCCAGGGGAAGAAGAAGCCCCCATCTCCTTGGCTGCACCTACCTGGGTAGAGCTTCCTTTACAAAGAGCTGGGGGCTAGGTGGGTAAGGGAGTGGGCCATGGCTCCAGTGCCACAGACTCTCACTGTTCTTCCCGAGATTTAGTAGATTTTCTTGAATGAGTATTTCTTAAAATGCTGTATGCCTTTAGGACAACTTGCAGACTTTAGCTTACTGTTCTTTTTTTTTTAATGATTTTTGTCAGTAAATCTGTTGTTTTGCCGAGTTCCTTACTCTACTTTTTCAGAAGTCTTATCCCACTTCCATGCAATCTTTTTATTTTATTGTGATGTGAACAGTTAATCTGTGATCTGCCCTTTTAACAAATATTTAACTGTGCAATACAGTATTGTTGACTATAGGTACAATGTTATACAGCAGATTTCTAGAGCTTGATTAATTGAAACTTTATGCCCATTGATTAGTAACCTCCCATTTCCCACTGCCCCAACCCCTGGTGACCCCTATTCCACTCTTTGATTCTATCAATATGAATTCAACTACTTTAGATACGTTATATAAGTGGAGTCATGCAGTATTTCTCTTTCTGTGACTGGCTTATGTCACTTAGTATTATGTCCTCAATGGTCATCCATGTTGTTGCATATTGCAGAATTTCTTTTTAAGGCTAAATGGTATTTCATTGTATGTTTATGTCACATTACCTTTATGTGCTCATCTGTCAGTGGACATTTAGGTTGTTTCCACATCTTGGCTATTATGAATGGTGCTGGAGTGAACATGGGAGATATCTTTTCAGATATCTTTTTGAGGTCTTGACTGCAGTTCTTTTGGATGAATACCCAGAAGTGGGTTTGCTGCATGATATGGTAGTCCTACTTTTAATTTTTGAGGAAACTCCATACCATGCAATCTTTTTTTTCCAATTTTCAATTTTATATTGGATTAGAGTTGATTTACAATGTGTTAGTTTCAGGTATACAGCAAAGTGATTTTGTTATACATAATCACATATCTATTGTTTTTTAGATTCTTTTTCCATATAGGTTATTACAGAGTATTGAGTATAGTTCCCTGTGCTATACAGTAGGTCCTTTTTGATTATCTATTTTATATACAGTAGTGTGTGTATACCATGCAATCTTGAAGAGCCTGCTTTTAGCTGCTCTGGAAAGGCAGGCAAAAAGGGCCTCATGGGTCAGTTGTAGCCAGTCTCCTTGAGCCTCTTCTTTGGGCGTTTTCCAGATCACATGGACGGCTCTTTTGGCATCAGTGTGGTGAAGGACAACAGCAAGATCAGCACTGAACCGTGAGTTGGAACAGACTTAGAACCTGAGGGTCCTTGCAATGTGGGGATGCTTTTACCCTCCTTGCATTCCAGTGTCGGTTTTTCCCAAGGGAGCCTTCATCACGGGAAAGTCAGGTCTAGACCCAGAACCTCTCTAGGAGAGAAGTGGTGGATTTCTCCAGGTGTTTCCCCAATATTCCTTCTGTCCAGACATACCATAGTTGGATGTCTGCAGACAGAATGCCCAGCACCCTGGGGTTCTAGATAGAATTGGTGATGGCGCAGTGAGATACTGTTTTGTAGCTTGGATGTTACCTTGGATACAGCAGAATGCCAGGTATCAGCACATACCTCCCCTGTCCTAGACCCCAAACGCCTGAAGCCAGAAATCTGGCGAAAAAGCAAATTGGAGGAAGGAAGGAAGTATCCCTCAAGAGGTCTCTGGAATACCAGAGCGTGTCTACTGGGCTGATGAGCACTCCCTGTGTCTGAGAGATGGCCAAAAGGTGGGTTCCACAGCCCTGGTGAGCAGGGCTCACCGCACATCTCTCTTGTATTTCCCATCTTGGTCACACACATATGCCTTTTATGTCCGTGTGTGTGGCCTCATTTCAGACACATCAACATAGGGAGCCAGTTTCAGGCTGAGATCCCAGAGCTCCAGGACAGATCACTGGCTGGAAGTGACGAGCATGTAGCTACTCTGGTCTGGAAGCCATGGGGAGATGTGATGACCAACCCGAAGACGCAGGATAGAGGTGACTGAGACTTTGGGGCCAGGTTCCTGAGAGCCCTCCTCCATGTCCAAGGGGTTTCTCCTCCCAGTTCTCACCTTGACCAAGAAGCAGTGATCCCCAGGCGGGGGTGGGGTGGGCAGAGCTGGCCTTCAGCGCAGGACTGCTTTGCTGTGCTGCAGTCCCTTGCCCCACCTCTCCTCTCACCCAGTAGCTGGGCAGGCCATCCAGAGCAGGTGCCAGGAGCAGGGTTTCTGCCCATCCTCCTTGTCCCTCCCTTCCCTCAGCCTGCTTGTAACAGAGAGGTGAGGGAGATGGTGACAGGAGCCCCCCACCCCATCTGTGCTGTTGGGGAGGTTTCCTCTCTGGCACTTGCTGACCCTCTGTGTCTCCTCTCCTTCTCGCTGCCGGGCTGCCTGCTGGAAACAGTGACCGAACTCTGCAACCTGGCCTGCTCCAACGTGATGCCGGGCGGGGGCACCAACCTGGAGCTCGCTCTGCACTGCCTGCATGAAGCCCAGGGCAACATCCAGGTGCGGTGCAGGCGAGGGGGGTGCTCAGAGGAGCTGTGGGAAGCTCCCTGCTCTCTTAGGGCCAGGGGCTCTAGGCGCAAGACACGTGCCTTCTACCTGGGGCTTTGCAGCTCACGAGAACCAAAGGCTGGCCACCCACCCTTCTCCCTGGTCGCTTTGGGACTGGTGGTGTCCTTTTGAACGTAGGGGAAATGCACACATACGGGCTCAATCAGTTATTTCTCTGGGGTGACAGCAGAGCACCAGGGTTCCTCCAGCGTTACCTCATCTCAGCGCAGCACTGGGGAGGCGGTGCCTAGCAGAACCAACTCAGGGCCTGCATTAATCTGGTTTATTTACTGAACATTGACTTTTGGATTAAAAATGGTGTATGCAAACCTCTGATGCAACAGAAATGCCTCTGCCTCCTCCAAGGACCCTCCTCACAATCCTGAAGTTTAGACAATGAAGAAGTCCAACTGTGTGTAGTGGGAGAGGAAGTCACGTCACCCGAGTTGGAGACCCAAGAGTCAGGGCTACATGGTGCTTTTTCTCAAGCTGAGAGGCAGTGGCTGGCACGTGGTGGGTGCTCAGCAGAGTAATCAGCACACGTTTACTGGGTCCTCCTGATACCTGGTGATGTCATGGTATCAGGCTGGGGCCAGCTCAGGGGCCCATTCTTGGTTTAATGCTCTGCTGCCACCATCTTGAAATTCTTAATAGTTTCTGAGCACAGGGCCCCGTGTTTCCATTTTGCGCTGGGTCCTGCAAACTGCATAGCGAGTCCTGACCGGGGTTATGCTGTTGAGCAAGACAAATGCCCCCTCTTTGCAGGGCTTACATTTTAGGAGAGTGAGCACATGAAATACATTTTTTAAAAGTGATAGATAATGATGAGTGCTATGAGGACCATAACATGGGGTAGGGCGGGGGCAGTGCCGCTCCAAATGCTGCTCCCTGAAGAAATAAGGAGCTTGTGCCAGAATAAGTCCACACACTGTTTCGTCATCAAGTAAATCTTGCTATGAAAAAGGTAACGTCAGCTGCACTCAACAGTCCGCTTAGTGCTGTAGGCAATGTGTCCCAAGTGGTTCACAGCTGGTGGCCAGTCCACAGACCGACCACACTTTGAGTCGCCCTGGGGTAGGGGTGGCTTTAGGGAGGGCTGCACATATTTTCTGAATGGATGAAAGAATGAAGGTGGGCCTCTACCTCACCTTCCCTCCCTCAGAGAGTTGCCCACCACTCCTCTCGTTCCAGGTTGCCCTGGAGACCCTGTTACTGAGAGGACCCCAGAAGCCACGGACTCACCCTCTCGCCAACTATCACTACACAGGTAACGAGCGTGGCTGCCCGCGTGGTTTTGGCCTGGCTGAGGCCCCTGCGAGCCAGTCACTTTCCATGGCAAGCTCTGCACGTGCCTCCCGGAGTTCTCTTGGGGCCTACACCTGCCCTCCCAGAAGGGCCCGTCCTCTCTGGGGGACTCAGTGGGTGCTGTTCTCTAGTTGGATCCAACCTTCCCCTTTCCACTGGTTCCCTCGTGGGCTCTTCCTGGCCAGAAGGGGGGTGCCAGGTTGGGGTGGGCTCAGGTTTCCCAGTTGAGCACTCCAGCCTTGGAGTCAGGCAACCAGGGGCCCACGGCTGCCCTTGGCAAGTCTCTTAACCAGAGGAAGCCTCAAGTTGCTGCACCTGTCAAGTGGGGATGGTAATAGCCCCTACCTGCTAAGGTTTTTGTGAGGATTGTGTGAGATAAAGCAAGTAAGGGGCTTAGCAGAAATCTTGGCATATAAGTGGCGCTCAGTGGCCTGAAAAAGGAGGGGAGTCTGCACTTCAGCCGTGGCTGTGGTCCCAGAAGGAGAAACAGCCTTCCTCCTCTTGGCTGTTTCTCCAATAGGTTCGGACATCTGGACCTCCATGGAGAAGAGGCTCTTTAAGAAGGCGTTCTGTGCCTACAAGAAGGACTTCTACTTGATACACAAGATGGTAAGGCGAACATGGCAGGCTGGTGTAGACAAGGCTCCTTCACACGGCCGAGGCGCTAGAACTGCAGGGCCTGTCAGGGACGATACTCTGCTCATGCTGTGAACAGTTGACAACTACAATGCCATTGCTTGGAACAACCTGAAACGGTACAGAAATGAATCCCATGTTCCAAATAAAGCCCTCCAGACCCCTCCCCACAATCCTACTTCTGATTGATAACCTGACAGGTATTTACTGCCCATATGGATTTTACACACCTATATGCACTTTCTCAAAAAAGGATGACATCATATACTTAATATCCTGCTGATTAATTTGCTTTTTTTTAACTTGATGTACGCAAAATTGCACATAATCGAAGTGTAAGATTTAATGTTTTTGACATAGTTATACACTTGTAAGACCACCACCATGATCAAGATAATGAGAGTATCCTTCACCCCCAAAAGTTCCCTCCTGCCCCTTTGCAACCCTTCCTTCCTGCCACCCGGGTCCCTAGTCAACTCTTGTCTACTTTCTGTCACTCTAAATGAGTTTGCATTTTCTAGAGGTTTATATAAATGGAATAATCATACAGCATGTGATCTGCTTTGTCTGGCTTCTTACACTCAACCTAATGATTTTGAGATTCATCTATGTTGTCATGTGTACCCATAGTTCATCCCTTTACTGTTGAGGAGTATACCACTGTGTGGACGGACCACCGTTCATTTAATCATCCACCTGTTGGTGGTTTCCAGTTACTGATGACTACAGATAAAGCTGCTCTGCACATTTACATACAAGTCTTTGTACGGACATGTACTGGGTTTTTTTGTTTGTTTGTTTTTTTTTTTTGCGGACACGGGGTTGGGATTATAAATACCTAGGAGGGGAATGAGGGTAACTTATAGTAGATGTATGTTTAACTTTTTAAGAAACTGCCAAACTGTTTTCCAAAGTGGCTCTACCACTTCCCATTCCCACCAGCAGGTTATGAAAGGTCCAGTTGCTCCACACCCTCGTCGACACGTGGTATGCTAAGTCTCTTTAATTTTAGCCATTCTAATGAGTGTACAGTAGCATCTGACTCCATTTTCCTAATGACTAATGATGCTGAGCATCTTTGTGTTTTTTTGCTCTATGTGCACCTTCTCTGGTGAGCTGTCTGTTCATATCTTTTGCCTCTGTTTTTATTGGAGTGTCTGTGTTTTTATTGAGCTGTAGGAGTTCTTATTTTGTTCTGAACACCAGTCCTTTATCCAGATATATGCTTTGGAAATATTTTCTCCCAATATGCCATTTGTCAGTCTTCTAACAGTGTCTTTTGAAGAAAGTTTTAAATTTTGCTTAAGCATAACTTACTAGTTTCTCTTTTATAGACTGTGCTTTTCGTGTTGTATCTAAGAAATCTTTGCCTAACCCAAAGTCACAAAAATTTTCCCCTATGTTTTCTTCTGGAGGTTTTATAGTTTTAGGTTTTATTTCTAGATTTGTGATCCATTTTAAGTTTATTTTTGTATGGGGTGCGAGGTGAGTTCATTTTTGCATATGGATATTTATTCCAATACCTTTTGTTGGAAAGACCATACTTTCTCCACTCAGTTGCTTTTGTACCTTTGTTAAATATCAGTTGGCCATATATATATGCATCTACTTCTGGACCCTGTATTCTGTTCCATTGATCTGTTTGTCTTTTATTAAGCTATTCCCATACTGTCTTTATTACTGTAGCTTTATTCTAAGTCTTGAAATTAGAAAATGTTAGTCCTTCAACTTTGTTATTCTTTTTCAAAGTTATTTTTTGTATTCTACATCCTTTTTAATTCCCTATGAATTTTAGAAATAACTTGTCAATTTCAAAATAAAAATTCCTACTAGGAACTTGATTGGTACTGTTTTTGACTCTATAGGTCAACTGGGGAGAGTTGTTACCTTAACAATATTGAGTCTTCTGACTCGTGAACAGGGTATATCTCTCTATTTCAATCTTTAATTTTTCAGCAATGTTTTGAAGTTTTCAGTGTACAGTTGTTGCATACTTTTTGTCAGATTTATTCCTAAGCGCTTGGTTTTTCTCTGTTTTGTTTTTGGGTTTTTTTTTGCGGTACACGGGCCTCTCCCCATTGTGGCCTCTCCCGCCGCAGAGCACAGGCTCCGGACGTGCAGGCCCAGCGGCCATGGCTCACGGGCCCCGCCGCTCCATGGCACGTGGGATCCCTCCAGGACCATTGCACGAACTCGTGTCCCTTGCATCGGCAGGCGGACTCTCAACCACTGCGCCACCAGGGAAGCCCAGTACTTGTGTTTTTTATGATGTTATAGAGTTCTTTTTTATTTCAGTTTCCAATGGTTTGTTGCTACTATGTATAGAAATAAAATTGATTTTTATATTGATCTTGTGTTCTGAAATGTTGCCAAACTAACTTACTAGTTTTGGTAACTTTTTTGTGGATTCCACTGAATTTTCTACATAGACAGTCATATCATCTGCAAATAAAGACACTTTTCTTTCTTCCTTTCCAACCTGGATGCCTTTACTTTTTTTCTTGCCTTTTTGCACTCTAGAACCACCAGTACAGTATTGAGTAGAAGTGGTGAGAGTGGAAATCCTTGTGTTGTTCATGATATTTGAGGGGAAACCACTCCACCGTTAGCTGTAGGGATTTTGTAGGTATCATTTATCAGGTTGAAGAGAAGTTCCTTCTATTCCTATTGTGCTGAGACTTTCCATCAGGAATGGACATTGGATTGTATCAAATGCTTTTTCTGCACCTATCAAGATGCTCATATGATTTTTCTTTTAAGTTTAATATGATGAATTACATTGATTTTCGATTGTTAAACCAACCTCACGTTTCTGGGATGAGCTCCACTTAGTCATGGTATATTGTCCTTATATATATATATATATATATATATATATATATATATATATATGTATATATATGTGTGTGTGTATATATATATATATATATATACACATATATATACATATACATATATATATTGTTGGATTCTGTTCGTTAAAGTTTTGTTTAAAAATTTTCATCTATGTTCATGAGGGACATTGGTCTGTAGCCTTCTTTCCTTGTAATATCTTTGTCTGGCTTTGGTGTCAGAGAAATGTTGAACTTATGGACTGAGTTGGGAAGTATTCCTCCCTCTTCAGTTTTTTGGAGGGCTCTGCCTAGCTGTCGCATAAGGCTATGAGGTATCCACCACGTAAGGACACTCTGCTTTAATTAGTCCCTGTCGGTAGACATGTGGCTCCACATGATGTCACAGTGAGCGTCCTCGTGTGTACCTTTGTGTGCGTTTTCCTGGAGAGAAGCCTTCCTGGTCCAGCCTTGTTGCTCAGAGCGTGCAGAGCTTAGATGGTTTTGACTCTGGTGGCTTCTCTCTGAACTCCTTCATCCCCAGGAGGACTTTGTGATTCTCTGTCCCCCGTAGCAGAGGAGCATACGAAGCCGTAGGGGAGAGACGTTTCAGGAGGGCTTTCAAAAAGTGGCGGCTGGCCCCATGGGGAGGGGATTTAGGGCGTCAAGGCCATACTCACTGCTACTCCTGAGGCACTGTCCTTAGCCAGCTTCTGTCTTCCTCCACTAGGTCCAGACAAAAACAGTAGCCCAGTGTGTCGAGTTCTACTACATGCAGAAGAAAATGATCGATTTTGACTGTGGCCGAGCCCCAGTGCCGGAAAAGAGGGTCAAGAGAGAGCTGGGTGAAGCAGACAGGACAGAAGCAAAGGTAGAGGGTCTCGCGGTAGGGCTTCAGGAGTTCAGCACGGATCTGGATGCCCGGTGCTCATCCAAGCTGGGTGGCGGCGGGGGGGTGCACCCCGCGACGTCTGGATGCTCTGGACACCTGCTTCTCCCTTAGAAGGGCGGCGGGGCGGTCAGCACCCTTTCATCACCTCTGCCCCCTCTGCAGGTCACTCGTAGCCCTCGGAGGAAACCCAGCCACCGTCCAACCCCCGAATTACAGAGGCCTACTGAGAGTTCCAGGAGGGAGTTCATCCCCAACTCCAGCCCAAACACCAGCTCGAAGCGGACCCCTGAGCTGCCGGGGAGCAGCAAGGGCCAGGGCTTCTTTCCCTGCCAGAAGTGTGAGAGGTACCGCCCTTTCCCTAGATGCTCCCACACCGCCTGCCCTCAGCCCTCTGGGGTGCCCCCCTCAGGGCTACCCGCCTCCCCCTGCTCTGACCCCTGTGTCCTCTGGTGCCTCCTCAGGGTGTTTGGCAAGATCAAGGGTCGGAATGCCCACATGAAGTGGCACCGGCTTCAGGACCACGTGGATCCCACCGTCAGGGCAAGGTGGCCCGTGGAGCCCTTCCAACTGTAGGAGGAGGAGGGCGAGCTAGGGGCTGGCATCGGCCCTCTGCGTGGGCAGCTAGTTGGGATGGGCACCTCCAGCCCTGTTGCGTCTCCTTTGTTGTTTCTGTACGTTTTCCCTTGTATATAGTATTAAATTTGTTTCTTAAGAAGCTGTCTTCTGGCTTCCCTGCCTGTTGATCCAGCGAAGGCTTTTGAGCCCCTGCTGCTCCCAGAAGCCACAGTGACTGAGTCCCTGCCCTGGAGGAGCCTCATACATTAATGCAGCCAGCATTTATCAAGCACCTGCTGTAGCTGTGCCAGACAATGCCCAGTCCACGTGATGGGGACATAGTGATGGAGGGACAGGCCCCTCCCCTCACAGAGCTTACATTTTAGGAGCGGGAAGGTAGGAGTGATAAAGCAGCAAAAAGGTGAGTTTAGATATCTATAGTGCATATGCTTTGGGCCGTAATAACAGAGGAGTCAGCGTAGGTTTAAGCTCTCAGGACACGTGGTGGTGCCAGTGGCTCCACGGTGAAGTCCAGGCCTGCCAGCAGTGGCCAGCGTCTGCAAGTCGGCTGCAGCAGCAGCAGCAAGAATCCCCTCTTGTACGCGGAGCACCCAAACCTTCGGAGGGTGCAGGGCAGAGAGCAGCTCCCTCCCTTCCTTGTTCCCCTTTTTAAAAGTGAGGAAAGCTTGTAGCAGCGCCCAACGGAACGCCCCTCACGTCTCCTCGGCCAGAACTGTAGCCCGTGCTCTTTCTGAACTGATCCGTGGCAGTGGAAAGGCAAGTGGCCACCGTTATCCCAGACCCTCAAGATTTGTCTCCAGGACAAAAGCATAAGTTGTGTTCCCCCCAGTTCCAGGAGTGGGGAGAACCAGTGTGTTCCCTCAAATTTGTTGTCACCCGATCCAAACTGGAATCCCATTTGCCAGGAAAAGAAGAGGAAGCAGAAACGGCCACTGGGGAGTCAGACCTTGTGTCCACCACAAAGTGACGAGGAAAGTACAGCAGCGGGCCAAGTCCGAGGGAGTGACGGAGTGGCAGACGCTGGCAGGTGGATGGCACGGGAGTGGGAAGCCACACTGAGGATGCTGCTGAGGCTGAGACCCACTTCCAGGCCCCGGTGAGGCAAAGCACAGACTCTGCCACGGGAACCAGGGGAGGCTGTGCAAAGCTCTAGCTGCTGTGTGGGGGCCGTGGGCGGCAAGACGGGAATCCTGGAGAGTAGCTGGAAGGCTCTCAGCGGAGATGGTGGCCTGGGCTGGAGTAGCAGTGAAGAGGCCAGAAGCGCAAGGATTAGAGATCATGTTCGAAGTAGATTCAGACTTGCTGATGGGTCTCACGTCACAGGGAGAGCTGGTAAGGAAAAGGACAGATGGAGGTTGGCAGGGCAGGTTGGGGTTTGAGCAACTGAGTAGATGCTGTTAACTGAGATGAGGAAGAGGGACACCTCAGAGGATTGATGGCTTAAGACGTGATTGTGTCTGTAACTATGTGCTGCCTTCGGAGGGACTGGCTAGGGGAGCAGGGCAAACGCTGGTGTCAGGAGGCTTCACAGAAGGGCCAGGTTTCAGCTCAGTCCATCTGAAAAGACGGGGAGGGAGGAGGAGCAGAGGAGGAAGTTGAGTTGGAAGCGGTGCGGGCACTGTGGTTGGGGAAAGGACTCTGGCATCAGATGAACCAGAATCTACAGCCTGGCTCTTCTTCCTTCTTTGCCACCTTGGGCAAGTCATTTGCCCTGTTTGAGTCTCAGTTTTCTCATTCTGTAACTGGGATGGAAAATGCCTACCCACATATATCTGGCTTGTTTGTTTGTTTTTAATACCCTTTAACTTTTTGTTGTTGTTTTGCTGTGTTGGGTCTTCGTTTCTGTGCGAGGGCTTTCTCTAGTTGCGGGAAGCGGGGGCCACTCTTCATCGCGGTGCGCGGGCCTCTCACCGTCACGGCCTCTCGTTGCGGAGCACAAGCTCCAGACGCGCAGGCTCAGTAGTTGTGGCTCACGGGCCTAGTTGCTCCGCGGCATGTGGGATCTCCCCAGACCAGGGCTCGAACCCGTGTCCCCTGCATTGGCAGGCAGATTCTCAACCACTGCACCACCAGGGAAGCCTTGATGAGAAAAATGTAAATCGGATATTGGCAGGTGCCCCGTATGACCTGAGCACTCATGCTGTTGCTGTCACCGTGTGGGTCCCATGCTCCATAACAAGTGAAGCCCGATGACACTGGAAATGAAAGTCTCTGGCTTCATGGTCGGGTGGTATATTAGTTATCTATTGCTGCATAAGAAATTAAGCTGAAACTTAACAGCTTTAAACAAATGGAAACTTTTACAATAGTGCTGCTTAGAGGGGCAGGGAACCCAAACTGTTTGTGGTTATCCAAACTCACCCCCATCTTATCTGGCAACCACAAGTGGGTGGTCCAGAAGAATTTCTGAATGTAAGAAGAGAGTTGGGCAAAGGTTTCTTGTGAATTACCTCCCTCCAGACAAACTCCACCCCCAGAAAACTGTTTTCTCAACCCCAAATTATCTGCATCGTAATCATCTAGGGGTCCTGTAAAAAATGCAAATTCCTGTACCCCACCACAGACTTTCCTAATCTGAATCATTGGAGGTAGCGCCCTGGAACTTAAATTTTTTAAAGAAACTTTCTTAGAAGACTAGTTTTTAGATATGCATAAAAGTTGGGAAGATGGTACAGAGAATTTCCATATACCCCACACTCAGTTTCCCCTATTCTTATCTTACATTAGTATGGTACATTTGTTACCATTAATGAACCAATATTGCTATATTATTATTAACTAAAGTCCATCCCTCATTCAGATTTCATTAGTTTTTACCTCATGTCCCTCTTCTGTGCCAGGATCCTCCCAGGACACCACATTACATGTAGTTGTCACATCTCCTTAGGCTCCTCATGGCTGTGACAGTTTCCCAGACTTTCCTTGTTTTTGTTGACAGCTGTGAGAAGTCGTGGTCAGGTATTTTGGAGAATGTGCCTCAGCTGGGGTTTGTCTTATGTTTCTTATGATCCGAGGGGGAGGAAGACCACAGAAGTGAAGTGCCACTGTCCTCACATGGTATTCAGGGTGCACAGTATCAGTGTGACTTGTCACTGTTGACGTTAACCTCCACCACCTGGCTGACAATGTTTGTCATGTTTCTACGCTGTAAACTTAGTCCCCGCCCCCAATACTGTCATCTGTGGAAGGAAGTCACTGTGCACAGTTCATGCGTAAGGTGTGAAGAGTCATGCTTCAACTTCTTGAGGGCAGAATAGCCACATAAATTATTTGGAATCATGCACGGCCATTTATTTCTTTGTTCAGTCATTCATTTATATCAGCATGGGCTCACGGAGATTTTATAGACTGGGTTATTATCCAGTGCTACTTTGTTGCTCAGATTGTTCCAGCTTTGACTATCGGGAGCTCTTTCAGTTGGCTCCTGTGTCTCTTTGACATACCCCGTGTGTGTGTGTGTGTCTATGAAGGAGAGAGACAACGAGATGGAGGCTGAGAGACTTCTGTTCTGGAACTACAAGATACTCTAAGCACATCCTGTATAATTTCCTGCCCAGTCCTAGAACCAGCCGTTTATCCAAGGGGCCCTTGTTACTTTTATTGGAGAACAGTATTAAAAACTAAGATCTGGGCACTAGGTGTGTTTGAACCTGAATTTTTAACAGTCTCACCAGCTATTTAATGAAACCAGAGTTAGAGAACCTCTGCTCTCAGTTTTGACTCCCGTCGCTCAAGTATCAGCATACCTCAGAGGTACTGCAGGTCCGATTCCAGACCACCACAATAAGGCCAATCATAGGAGTTTTGTTTCTTTCCCAGTGCCCATAAGTTATGTTTACACTATACTATAGTCTATTCAGTGTGGAGTAGCATAATGTGTTTAAAAAAAAAAATGGGGCTTCCCTGTTGGCGAAGTAGTTGAGAGTCTGCCTGCCGATGCAGGGGACACGGGTTCGTGCCCCAGTCCGGGAAGATCGCACATGCCGCGGAGCGGTTGGCCCGTGAGCCGTGGCCACTGAGCCTGCGCGTCCGGAGCCTGTGCTCCGCAATGGGAGAGGCCACAACAGTGAGAGGCCCGCGTACCACACACACACACACACAAAAGTACATATGTTAATTTAAGAATACTTTATTGCAGACTTCCCTGGTGGCGCAGTGATTAAGAATCCGCCTGCCAATGCAGGGGACACAGGTTCGAGCTCTGGTCCAGGAAGCTCCCACATGCCGTGGAGCAACTAAGCTCATGCGCCCCAACTACTGAGCTTGCGGTCTAGAGCCTGCAAGCCACACGTACTGAGCCCGCGTGCCACAACTACTGAAGCACGCGAGCCTAGAGCCCATGCTCCGCAATAAGAGAAGCCACTGCAGTGAGAAGCCCACGCACCGCAACAAAGAGTAGCCCCCACTCGCCACAACTAGAGAAAACTCGCGCAGCAATGAAGACCCAATGCAGCCAAAAATAAATAAATAAATAAAAGAAATAAGAGAAAAAAGTCTTCAAGTATTGGGAAACTACAGAACACTCTTCTAAAATAACTCATGGGTCAAAGAAAAAAATCAAAAATGAAATTATAAAAAACAACTGCTGGGCTTCCCTGGTGGCGCAGTGGTCGGGAGTCTGCCTGCGAATGCAGGGGACACGGGTTCGAGCCCTGGTCTGGGAGGATCCCACATGCCGTGGAGCAGGTGGACCCGTGGGCCACGGCTGCTGAGCCTGTGCGTCTGGAGCCTGTGCTCCACAACAAGAGGGGCCGCGATGGTGGGAGGCCCGCGCACCACGATGAAGAGTGGCCCCCGCTTGCCGCAACTAGAGAAAGCCCTCGTACAGAAACGAAGACCCAACACAGCAAAAATAAATAATAAATAAATTACTAAAAACTCCTACCCCCAACATCTTAAAAAAAAAAAAAAAAAAACTGCTACTCATTTACCCAAGGAGTACAGAAACATGGAAAATTCAGATATACAGGAAAAGGAAAATTAAGTTGATCCATGATCCTACCAATCAATCCCATTCTGTTTGTTTCTATTCAAATTTATTTTTCCCTTTTAAAGATTAGATCATTCCGTTTTTCAACAATCCTCTTGTTGGTGGCACAGCACTTAGTGGTATGGCATGAACATCCATTCACGTCAACGGATATTTTCCTACAGTTGTATCTTAAATGCCTGCGCCATAGACCATTGAGACCAGAATGCAGTCACCCACCTGCCCTGGTGTCGGTTATTAGGTGGTTTCTCACATTTCACCAGGAAAAACAATGCTGCAGTTAACTCGCTTGCAGTTCACTGCAAGATCTCCGTTAATTTGTACAGATCTGCCTTAATTTCCTTAATTAAAAAACCCAGAGTGGAATTGGCTGGGAGAAAGGACTTAAACTTTTCTAAGATTTTGCATTGTGCATTTCTGGATTGCACTTGCAAGTGTGCTGTTGATGTTACCGTCATGAAGTCCTGCCTGTCGAGTCACTCTGTCCTGGAAGCTCTCAGACTGTTGCTGTCCCCTCCCTTACCCCCCAAGTGTGGCTTCAAGATTGGGTGCCGCCCTGGAGGTGTGGCCTGACCAGGGTCCCTTCTCCCCCTCACCTGGTGCTAAGCCTGGTCTTCTCTGCGAGTGAAGCTGCTGAAGTTGGGGTTCTCGGCCAACTCCCTGAGTTGGACTCAGCTGCTGAAGTTGGTCCGAGGGTGGTAGAGTGCTTCCGCCCGGGCTCCGATGTCCCCGGATGTCATAACCTGTGCTTTCTCCCTCTGTCTAGACCTGGGGCTAGGCGTGCTCAAGGTGCCCAAAGAGGCTAACGAAGGAGGCAGGGCCACGTCTGGGAGCACAAGGAAAGGAAAGCGGCAGCACAGGTCCCCTCAGAACCCACTCCTGGACTGCAGCCTCTGCGGGAAGGTGTTCAGCAGCGCCAGTCCTCTCAGCAAGCACTACCTGACCCACAGCCAGGAGAGGAGACACGTGTGCAAAATCTTCAGCAAGGCCTTTAAGCGTCAGGACCACCTGTATGTAGGAGTCTGGTCGGGACGTCTGTTCAGGGGGCTGCTGGGGGCTGGGCGTGCTCCTGGTTCTTTTGCATCCCATCCCATCCACCTGCACCGCCCCCCACCGTCGGGTGTCCCAGATGTGTGCGACCTGTGCTCCTACCACGGTCAGTGTTTGTCGGGGCAGGGCCTACACTGCCCCGGACAGCCCGCCCTCCCCAGCCTCCAGATTCACTGCAGTGAGGAGAGCGCCGCTGCGATTTGCAGGCAGGACCCATGTGCTTTCAAAACACACTCCAGAGGCAATTTTGTCATGGAGGGAGTTGGGCTAACTGTGTAGAGAAAGTTTCAGAGTCCTTGGTAGGTGTCTGAGCAGAACAGATATGCACTCCATGAGGAATATATGTTGGCATAACACCAGGGCGTGAGGGGTTCTGAAATGCCTGTTTCTAGAACATGGCAATGCAGTGTTCACTCTCTTTTTTCCTCTTTTAATTCCACCTTTTATTAACTCGATTTTTTTTAAACTTGACTTTCAAAAGCAAGCTCAGTGTAAGAGGAGCAGAATTCCGTTTCTTCTTCATGTCTTAGAAATGATAAGCTTTTCTTGCTGCCGAGGGAGGAGAGACAGACTTTCAAACTGAGAGACTCGTAAGTGGGAGAGGACGATCCCTTGCATGTTTACAGCTCCCCCAGCCTTTACTGAGCCTTCGATGAATCCCGCTTTCATTGTATCCTCTCCCCTCTCGCCATTAAGGATGGGAAATGATTTACTCCTGTCACAAGCTGGTAACAGTTAGGGCTAGAAAGTGGGTCTCCGGATGCCCTCTCTGCTGCTTCCCTCAGATGGAGGCCAAGGGTCCACGTTTGGGAAAGGGTTTCATTATTTACTTGGTTCCATTGATTAGAACCATCCGGAGTAGGATTGTTGGGAACCCAGAGGGTGATTTACCCATTTGTTTATATTTATAATATATTAATGCAGGTATAAGTATGATGTAAATATAATACATACTTGCATTCGTTTATATTTGCAGAAATTATAGGCACATTTGGCTTTTTGTTGTTGTTGCTGTGGGGCTCCCAGGTAGCTGTCTAGAGGACTCCTGTGGGAAGGCGAAGACTCCTTTGTTCAAGGAAGGATCATCCCCAAGTTAGCGTTTCCTTAAGTTTGTTCTCAGAACTCTGGTTCTCTGCTTCTCGGGGATGCTAAAAGGGTCTATTTTAAAAACATGGTTTTGTGGGCAAATAAGTTTGAGAGACATGGAAAGTTCAACAGATATCTCTTTATCTGCTCTGTGGCTTTTCAGTTTGCTCCTAGGAACCTCCAAGAAGTAAAGAGTGTTTTTCCCAAACTTATTTGCCAGCTGAGCCCAAGTCCTCAGGGAGCAACTCTGGAGACTGGTGTTCCTTAGGAACCCACTTTGGGGAACTCTGACTTGGCTCCCACTGATTTTTTTAATCTCAGATTAGGGGTTTGCTTAGGGGTGAGGGCAAGAGCTCCCCCTTCCAGACGGCTTTGGCCGTAGCAGGGGTCTTTCCTCATAGGGTCTGAGCACAGTTTCTGAGTTGCGATGCTGCTGCCCCCTGGGGACACGCCTGGGCTCCTGCAGTGGGTGACCCACGCCGAGACACCCACTAACTTTCTCCTCATGTGATTCCAGGACTGGGCACACGCTCACCCACCAGAAGTCCAAGCCCTTTGTGTGCATTGAGCAGGGCTGCAGCAAGAGCTACAGCGACTACCGCTCCGTGCGCCGGCACTACGAGGTCCAGCACGGCCTGTGCATCCTCAAGGAGGCCCCTCCGGAGGAGGAGCCCTGCGGGAACTCACCC